>NC_067158.1:59160910-59440839 GCF_903995435.1 Acomys russatus
GAACATTATGATAGGCAGATTTGGGCCCAGGGGTCCCACTCAAACTAAGGCACCAGCAAGGACAATACAGGCAGTAAACTTTAAGCCCCTATCCAGATCTAGCCAATGGACATAACATTCTCCCCAGTTGAGTGGAGAATGGGATATGACTTTCTCACGTACTCTGGTGCCTCACATTTGACCATGTCCCCTGGAGGGGGAGACCTGGTGGCACTCAGAGGAAGGATAGCAGGTTACCAAGAAGAGACTTGATACCCTATGAGCATATACAGGGGGAAGTAATCCCCCTCAGGAACAGTCATAGGGGAGAGGAATAATGGGAAAATGGGAGGGAGGGAAGAATGGGAGGATACAAGGAATGGGATAAACATTGAGATGTAACAAGAATAAATTAATAATAAAAAAAAGATTAAAAAAATAAAATAAATAAAATTTCTACTTTCAACCTAGAAAATTATCTGTAGGTATACATCTAAGATATTTTTTTGAAGCACAGATATACTAAGATCCCCCCAATACACAGTTTAGATTGGACACATGAAGAGGGAATATTATTGAGGCCCAGCTCAGTGCTTTGAAGAGGCTGCTCAGACTGTACTATGGGAAGCTTATAAGAGATAGAAACAGAAGGAAAAAACCAGATGCAATATGAAAGAAGTAAAATTCACACCTCAATTATACACATTAAGTGGCTTATTGATGGCATGTTACTGCTGTTTATGACAATCTGTATCATTTGACTTGTGCATAAATGAAAAATAAGAATTACAATGGAAGTTACATTTATTAAATATTCACTAAAGGTCTGTACTTAACTTGAGTATGGGATTTGCATAAATTTATTGTTTTGACAATCATTTGCAACATAAGTAGAAACATTTGTTACCTCACTGTTTTTTTAAATAATTTATTCATATTACATCCCAATAGTTATCCCTTCACTTGTATCTTCCTGTCCCCTATGCTCTTTCATTCCTTTTCCCTCCCCTAGACCTCTGATAGAAGGGGATCTCCTCCCCCACCATATGATCACAGCCTATTAGGTCTCATCCAGAGAGCCTGCTTCCCCTTCCTCTTGTGCCACAGGCCTCCCCACCAAGGGGAAGTGGTCAAATAAGGAGCACCAGATTCATGTCAGAGACAGCCCCACCCCCGACCCCCACCTCAACCCCCAGCCTGCGCTCTCCCCACAACCATGGAGAACGAGCTGTTTATTGGTTAGATCTGAACAAGGGATCTAGGTTTACTGCATACATTGACCTTGGTTGGTACAGCAGTTTGTGCAGCCCACTCCTGGGTCCAGATCCACCAGCCTCCTGGAATGAGGAAGTTGAGATTTGGGCATGCTCACAGTAAAAATGGCTATGTTAGTCTACAGCTCTCTAAGCCATGGCCAACCCACTGAAACACGACATGCAAACTTAAGTATGCATTCAGTGTTATTGTTTTCACCTTGCCCTCGTTTTCTACCTGCTCTGACGTTCTTTATTTGGAAAACTTTAATTATCTAACTACAGGTTCCAAAAACACAGAGTAAATAGACTATCAAAAATTGACCTTCTTGGAACCCTTCAGAAGGGGAAGAGAATGTCTTCTGCCTATAGATTATAGTATCCACTATTTATAAGATTCCTGAGGGTGCAAACAAGTTGATATCTGTTGCCTGTGCCTTCTCTTGGGGTCTTTTTATTCTGTTTGTTTTGTCCAATTTCTGATGTGTTCATTGTTTTTGCCTATTATATTTTATTTCTTATCCTATAGATGCCTGTATGCTTTCGAATGAGAGACATCTTTCGGTGGTAGATCTGGGCAGGAGAGGGGGTGAGGAGGACATGAGACGAGGTAGAAGGGGGGCAAACTGTAATCAGGATGTATTATGTGAGAAAAAAATCTACTTTCTATAAAAGAAAAATTTACCCTCTTGAAGAAATATGATAAAATAAAACAAATACAGGTCAAGGAAGATTACTCTGTTCAAAGAAATTTGAGGAAAAGCCTGAAGATAGGGTTGAAGACTCTTATTGGGCATGGTGAAAGAAAAACAGCTTCTTGAATCCTTTCTGTAAAACAGTCTACCACTGAGAACAGTGAGGGGTCTATGCTACTGAGACCCGCCTCAAACATAAGTGTCTCCCAGCTTTAGACTTGCTCTAAATATGTGATACTTGAATATATTTTTGGACCTTGGCTTTTCTATGACTAATACAGAAGAGAAACTGATTTAATTAGCAATTTAAATTTTTAGAAATATGCAACCTTGCAAAAGAGGTGTCTTCTCAAAATACTATCCTGAAGGCCTCTAGTGATTCCTAGGACACAGATGACAAAGGTCAAGTCACTGCACCTGTGCCACACTACAGGGATTGAAAACAGCTGGACAATTCAGATGAGCAAAGAGAAACACCACATGTCAAAATTTGATCACTCAATGTAACCATATGCATTCAGTGACCTTTGTCTAATCTGCTGTCTTACTTACCTTTTACACATTTAGTAGAAGATGAGATGGGTCATTCTACAGAGGTCTTTTATAGTAGGCCACAGCTGAGAGTTCTGCTGTGACCTCTGTGAAGATCATATGAGTATGGCAGCTGTCTTCTCCTAGGCTTAAACTACCTTTTAATGTAATAGAATAACAATTATGTGCATAGAAATGAGATAATTCCTGATCAGTGTCCTCTGGTCTGGTAGACAGGCAATTAATCATCCATATGAAATGTACCACAGACAGCACACCAGTCTTTGGTTCCCAACACACAGCCAACAAATTCAGGCACAACAGTGTCAGAGACAGCATCCTCTTTGTATTAATAACTTTTTAGGTGTCTCTTTTTTCAGCAAGGAGTCATAGACTCAATAGGAAATCACAGAAAAAAACTGAGGAACACTTTAAAAGATATACCAAAGAAACTCAGCCATTCCCATAAAAAATAAAGAAAGAAAAATGGTGGACAGCACAGACAATCCCTTTAGACTGAATTTGCTATTCCGTAAGAGCACATGGAAATAAATTTGGTAGGTAGTCTTTAAAGCTCACCAGGAATTGCAAAAAAAAAATTAAAATTTTTGAGACTTTTATAATCTAGTCTTAAAATAAAACAATTAGTACACAATTGAGTAAACAATAAAGAGTTTATACATCAATGTGTTTAGTGATATTGATATAAGAACAGAGTTTAGAATATGGTACAATGCTACCAGTACTTCTTTTATGTTAAAAAAAAATCATTTTATCTCTTTGGGTATCTCATTGCCTACTGTTCAATACTGTAGTTGTAGGAAAGAAACTCAAGAAAGAGTCTCAACAAAATAATTCTGAAGTGTTACTCAAATTCACAAGTCAAATAATAATAACTGTCACAAACTGTCAGTATCAAGGATGAAATATTATAGTGGACTATTAACTATATTGTGAAATAAACTCTAGGACACTATGCTGTCAAATGCCTCTTACATTTCAAAACAGCTGCAAAGAGTTAGATCTACCCTAGATAGCTAAAACAGAGAACAGGAAGGAGAGAAACTAGAACACAGCATAAAACCACAAGAAGAATCTCAGAGACAAAAAGAAACAATGCAGTTAAACTGGGGAAAGCAATAAAACATGGAGCAGAAGAGATGTTTCCATTTTTATTTTTCTACTTCCTATATACTGTATGGATATTTGTTCATCACCGACACAAAAATAACAATAGCATACCAAATTGACAGAAAAACAGAAGAACTGAGTGGCTTTTTAAAAAATCTCCAGCCAAGGCTACACAGAGAAACCCTGTCTTGAAAAACAAAACAAAGCAAAACAAAACAAAACAAAAAAAATCTCATGGCTCCTTAATTAAAATTGTCCTTTAAAAATTACTTTCTCTTATATCAAAGATGTACACAAGATGGACAAATGTGTAAAAACAGACAGAAAAATGACGGAAAGCACACTATTTACTTGGAGGTTCTGCAACCCCAACATTAAAGAGAAAAAAAAAAGTCCGTGATGCAGACATACATTATTACATAACACACACACACACACACACACACACACACACATAATGAAACAATGTTATAATTTGTGGGCCTTTAAAAATCACCCATTCTAGCTCCCAAATAAATGACAGAGACTTTATTAGATTTATTAATAAGCATTAGGCTAAAAAACTGGGCAGATAGCACCTATTCTAACCCATCTAGCTAGTCTTGCTGTCTCCCAGCCATATGCCCTGATTACTTCCATATTGGTTTTGCCTGGGCTGCTTCTGCTCCATCCTCCCTCCCTCCCTTCCTCCCTCCCTCCCTCTCTCTTACTTTTTCTCTCCCTCCCCCCCTCCTCCTCCTCCTTCTTCTTCTTCCTCTCTCTCTCTCTCTCTCTCTCTCTCTCTCTCTCTCTCTCTCTCTCTCTCTCTCTCTCTCTCTCTCTCTCTCTCTGTCCCTACCTGAGAACGCCCCCACATCAAATTGCAAGTCCAGCCTTCCTCTGGCCACTAACTGTCCAGCTTTTTTATTAACAAGGCAGAGATATTTGGGGAGCAAATCTTTACAAAATTGATCACTGAATGGGACAATGCCTATGTCCAACTGAAACCAGATCTCAGGACCAGAACTCTAGATCTGAATGCACAGCATACCGGACCAACCCCCAGCAATATGACTCAGAGACGGAAAAATCCAGAAAGCCATTACTTCTATTTTCCATCTAAATGAATGAAGAGGTCTTTGAAAATCTGGCAACACCAAAGTGTTTCCAAATACACTGTGAACAAAAAGTTAATTCAAGTCAAAAACATGATGAGTTGGAGGTGTTTATAGAACTGCTGGAGACATACATTTTTTCAGGTAAAACAGAGTTGTAAGTTGAATAAGTTTAAGAATACCTACCTTATGTACATAACAAAAACAAAAACTCATACAGACAAAAAGGAAATTAACAATTTAAGTCTATCATAGAACTAAGGTCTGAATACAGACAGAAGTCTAAATGTGTGTCTGAGGAGAGAAACAAGACCAAATGTCTTTGTCTAACACATACAAAAGACCATATGCCATGTAAGCGAGAAGAGGACACTACCTTCAAGCACCTAGATTAGTCCTGGGGTTCTAGTATAAGAAACTTGGCTCACTCTAAAAACAGCTTTTTTGTAAAAGTCAATAAATATGCTTCTGAAAGGCTATTTGGGGTTCAGTCTCTTGAGGCTGATCCCTGATGCTTTTTTAAGGCTTCACTGCATCCTTGAATGACTGTCTCTTCCTTCCACTGTACTGTATGACTCAGATTACTAGCACCAAGTGAGGCATGGACACATGATATTGCCAGGCCTATCTCTGGATGAAGGAACAAGAAATTTACAAAGGCCAACAGCATGAAAGAACTAGATTTATGGTGTTAGTCTAAGCCAGATTTAACAAAAGCATCAGAAAACTTACCAGTTCTCCTGGCCATAACCATAAAGATAACAAAGATGAAGTTATCCCACACTGTAGCACAAGTGCTGATGTCACTGACACAAGTCCTATATCACAAGTCTAGCAGGACAAAAGTGTGATGACACTTAATCATTTAAAGACCAAAATTTTCAGCTTTTCAACAACAATAAATTCTTAACATGTACAAGGCAAAGAAAAAAAACTAAATTAGAACCAGATTTAGATATGATATAGATTTTAAGATTGTCAGATAAGAAACAAATAATTGTGGTATGTTAATAGTTGTAATAAAAATAATGTATGATCAGATGGATATTTCAGTACAGACGTGGAACTCTGACATATAAATTAAAAAAAAAAATGATCAGCGGCTAGACAACCTCAGACTGACATGCCTACATAAAGGACAAAATAAGTTTCAGGCAAGAATACTACAGGAAGTGAAATGACTCAGAAGTAAAGTTGGTGGCACTGGGGAGATGGTTCAGTGGGGGAAGTACTTACTGTATGATCTTCAGGACCTAAATTCAGGTACCTAGAATCCATGATTTTAAAAAAAGTACCAAATTGTGCCCATAGCATGTGTGTGTCTATAATGCTAATGCCACAGATGCAGAGACAGGCGACCTCAGGGGCAGAATTCATTGACCAACCAATATAGTTGGAACTCAGGGTTCAGCAAAAGGAACTTATTAATAAAAGATAGAGCTCTGGGAAAAAAACTATAAATAGAACTCTTGCCTCCACAGGGGTAAAAAGAGGTAGGTGTGTCCCCCACACACATGCAACACACACACACACACACACACTGATTTGCTTTACAAGATGAATTATTTGTAGTTCATCTACACTAAAAAGAATGTTAAAAGGACTGGGTAGTAATGAGAAATGACATCAAATGGTAACCTGGTTACCACCAGAAGGAATAAAGAGTACCAGAGAATGGAACACAACATATTTAATGGATACTTGAGTATGTACTTGTGTGTGTGTGTGTGTGTGTGTGTGTGTGTGTGTGTGTGTGTGTGTTTATTCTTTTATTTCATTTACTAGGTTAATGAAATCAAGCATTAAGTACACACAGCGATGACTCCATTTATATCATATTCTAGAAGAAGCAGAAATAATCTTTAGTGACAGAAAACCAAACACAGGTTGCCTAGGGGTAGTAAACAAAGGAAAAATCAACTGTAAAAGGTCAGAAAAAAATTGAGGAGATAAAGAAATTTCCATTTTGATTGCATGTGTAAGAACACAAAAATATGTATCTGTCAAAACTCATCAAAATATACTTAGCATGCTTATCTTTAATGAAAATTCTATCTTACTAAATTTACCTAAGAAAAGAATTAAGCAAAAACCTAAAAGCTTAACAAAATATAAAGAAGAATTTCTGTTCAAAATGGAGTATTCTTAGTTTAGAAAGAGATTAAAAGCAAGAAGATAGACATGCAATGTTTACAAATAACAAGGTACTAATCTAGACCATACAATAAATTCTTTAGAACATAAAATAAACCAGAAAATTCAACAGAAAGACGGAACAAAAGCTGCATATCTGAAAGTAAAACTAACTCTCACTATTAACAAAACAAGGATTTGAAATTACAACGTTTTCAAACTGAAAATCAGAAAAGTATATAAAACTTAGGGTAGAAAATATAATGGTAAAATTAAGCAGTGAGACTGCTAGAAAATGTATTCAACAATCCTATAAAATGTTCAAAAATCACTTAGTAAAGCTGTGCATCTATCTGGTCTACAAACATCTGATAATGCTAGGTGTCCGCCACAGGCCATAAGGTGATGTAATAGACGCAGCATATAGAACTCTATTCAAGAAACAAAAGAGTAAAATTAAGTCTATGTAAAGCAAAAGTAAAACATCATAAAAATGTTGAATCAGAAACTAAGAATGATAGATAAACATGATTTGTATATATTACAAATACTTGAACACACTCACAAATATACAAACTAATTCTATGTAGTTTCCAAGAAATACTTAACTAAAGTCTCTTCTCTAAGTGCTGGAGGAGAGAAATCTTAGTAGAGATGAGGATTTAAATTTTTAAAATTACAGAAAGCTTAAGGATGATGTTGTTGACCCTGATATAATTACATCATACATTGGCTCAGAACAATCCACTTACAAAACTGTTGGAGATCTAAATTCTACTTTAGTTTGCATCACTTTTATAACACAAACTGATAAATTTCTTCCCATGTTCAGTTTTTCCAAGAAAATCTTGTTAGTAATAGTTGATTTTTAGAGAATATCATCATAAACATCTTTGTTTGGCACAAAAGACAATGGATTAATCGCTGTAGAATGGAACTATTCAGGATCATACAAACATCACAGATTCTCATTGGAGATTGTAGCTCCAAACCTTTTTACTTGAGTAAACACATTCTTGGGTAACTGCACAAACCAGAATAGTAAAAAGAGACTGCTGCTACTGATGTAGGTGGACACAAGAGAGAGAATACCAGGGTCCAAATGGTCTGATGGGGGAAATGGAAAAAATTGGGATAGAGATTCTAATGGGGGCAGAGATAAAGGAGGAAGGGGATAAAATAACAGTAAGGATAGCTGAAAAGGTCATAAATCAAATTATTAACTATTTGTTAAAAATACTTTTAATATACATGCCAGCTGTGCTGGTTTGAATAAAATGGTCCCCATTGGCCCATTGGCGGTGACACTATTAGGAGGAAGTGTGTCATTGGGGGTGGGCTTTTGAGGTTTCAGAAGCTCAAGTAGGCCCAGCAACTCACTGCCTCTCCCTATGGCTTGCAGCTGAAGATGTCTGCCTGCATGCTACCATGTTTCTCACCATGACGACAGTGGAACTCTAAACCAGCCCAGTACACATCATGCTTCTTACCGTGACGACAGTGGACTCAACTCTAAGCCAGCCCCTATTACATGTTTTCTTCTATAAGAGTCACCATGGTCATGGTGCTGCTTCACAGAAATAACTCTAAGACAGCGGTACATGAAGAAACATATATAGTTTAAATGAAATTTCCCATTCTGGACTGACAATGATCCATCCAAAATCCAAAGACAACAGAACAACAGAACAAAAGCAACAGCAACAAAACACTGAGCATAAGATGCCTTGTTGTAAATTATTGTTCAGAGTTGTTCAAGAAATTTCTAAAACATTACAGTTATTGCTATTGCCCTTAGTTATCCCTCAGAAGTAGAAGGTAAGTCCCTAATGAACTTTAAACACTGGACATAGAAGCCTTTGAACTGAACTGACCCCAAAGCCTCCTTATTAAGAGCTAGATTTCATGTTCTAGGTACCAGAAGGTGTCCCAAGAGTACTACCGAGATATAGTGCCTATGAACCACAGTAATTACCAACAACACAAAAAACTGTGAGGGGGAAGTAATGGCATGAATACCTCAGTGGTAGCCAGCAGCTCTCCACCTGATGGGACCTACTCAAGAAGAGGAAGACTATTCCTGGTACTGGAAACCTAAAAAACTACCCAGGACTAGTGACGTCATGAATCTTGGAGGAGAACCTGCAATTGTTACTGCAACAAACAAGCATAATCTCTAACTACATTTATACCCACATGTAAGTGTGGTTCTCACCCATCATCATGGAGACGTCTTTTAGCAAAAGAGGGCGGTGACAGTTACAAAAAAAACCAAAAACAAACAACAAAACCACAAAATCAATCATAACACAAAGCTGTGAATACCAGTCCCATAAATACATACATGCAAAGCAACCCCTGCACAAGGGTCAGCAGTGCTGAGTGTGAGAGAATTGGTCTCCCTGAGGGAAGAACACAACTAATGGTTATCCAGTACCTAAACATCAGCCTGGAAAAAAATCACACAAACAACATTAACTAGACTGAACACTCTATACTTATGTATTTAGGTGTTTGTGGTGGGAGCATGGGGGATGGGGGTGAGGGGAGAGGAAGAGAGAGTGAGAGTGTGTGCAATATAAGGCATAAGAGAGAGGAAAAAGAAGAGGAAAATATTTTTGTTTTACTGCAATCTCAAAGAGTGAAAGAAGAATTTTTAAAAGCCCTAAGAAAAACAATATATTACAAATGACCTTTCATCAGAGAATAAAGAAATTATCACTAAAGAAGAGAAAGTAAGGCATGGTGGCACATGCCTTTATTTTGGGTTTCTATTTATGTGATAAAATATTACTAAAAGCAGTTTGGGGAGGAAAGAGTTTATTTCCTCTTATAGCTTACAATCTACCACCCAGGGAGTGCTGTTTCTTATAGCATATGGACCCACCTACCTAGAGGTGGCACTGCTCACAATGTTCTAGGTGTTCCCATATCAATCATTAATTAAGAAAAAGTCTCATTTTCTTGTTTACAAGCCAATCTGATGAAGAAATTTCTAGGTTGAGATTCATCCTCATAATACTCTACCTTCTGTTAAGTCAACATTGTACTAAGCAGATAATGGCTATAATTCAAACATTTAAGAGGTAAAACTATGAATAGTGCTATAATTTGAAGTCAGTCTGGTCTACATAGTATTACATCTAGGCCAGCCAGGGGCAATAACAAGGTCCTGTCTCATAAAGTCAATGAAATAAAATAATTTAAAAAGATTAAAATGGAAAAAGAAATGGGGAAAGAGTAGGAGCTACACTGTACCATGTTTACAAAATTCTGACATTATGAGATATAGAGACAATATCCCATATAAACAGGAAAATAAGATAGAAAATGAAGAATGGTAAATTTGGTTTTGTTTGAGTAATATTATAGCTGAGGAGTCATACAAATATATGGGAAATAAATTTGAAGGTCAGAGTATAAACTAGGATGCTGAAATTCATTATATAACATCTGGAATAAAAGTAATTGTATTTGGCAACCAAGCTGAGAATATTAATCAGTTGCCTGGGAAAGTTGTGAAGAAATGGAATAGGAAGACTGCTTAGAAATGTATGAGGGGAAGGCATCCTATTGGGACTCTAAATGAGAGACGCATGGGAGAACAGCAAAATAAAAGGATCCAGAGGGTCCTAGAAATCTACAAGTAGAACAATATGATAGGCAGATTTGGGCCCAGGGGTCCCACTCAAACTAAGGCACCAGCCAAGGACAATACAGGAGGTAAACTTTAAACCCCTTCCCAGATCTAGCCAATGGTCAGAATATTCTCCACAGTTGAGTGGAGAGTGTGATACGACTTTCTCACGTGTTCTGGTGCCTCACATTTGACCATGTCCCCTGGAGGGGGAGACCTGGTAGCACTCAGAGGAAGGACAGCAAGTAGCCAAGAAGAGACTTGATACCCTATGAGAATATATAGGGGGACGTAATCCCCCTCAGGAACAGTCATAGGGGAGGGGAATAATGGGAAAATGGGGGGGGGAGGAATGGGAGGATACAAGGGATGGGATAAACATTGAGATGTAACAAGAATAAATTAATAAAAAAAAAAAGAAAAAAAAAAAAAGAAATGTATGACATAGGCCCTCGAGTAGAGGCTGCTAGTAACTTGTTAGATAGCCATGCTATCAAACTGTCTTCTGAATATGTATGCTCATATGCACACGTTGGGCTACTCTTAAACTTGGTCAGAAAAGCTGTCTCGGCAGTAGGCAGCAGTCATATGAAGGATGGAGAGTTGGTCAAAGTGCTAAGAATGAGACAGTGGATGTTCACACCTAAACAGGACATCTGTATCAAAGCTGCCCCTAGCAAGGTTCAGGAAGCAAGTACCATAGAAGAGGGGATAGAAACAAAGTAATATCCAGCAAATTGGAAGAAACGCTATGATTTGATGTGTAAGGAGACTCCTGGAATTTTGTTTTTAAAAGATCAGGAATATGAAAATATGCTTTCATTTTTAATCCCAGGTGCAAGGGTATGGGGCTGCATCTCAGAAGCTATGATTTGCTTTGTGCTCTGCCAGATGCAAGAGAAGCATGAGAGAATAGCAATGTAGAAGGATCCAGAGGGTCCTAGAAACCTACAAGTAGAACAATATGATAGGCAGATTTGGGCCCAGGGGTCCCACTCAAACTAAGGCACCAGCCAAGGACAATACAGGTGGTAAACTTTAAGCCCCTATCCAGATCTAGCCAATGGACAGAACATTCTCCCCAGTTGAGTGGAGAATGGGATATGACTTTCTCACGTACTCTGGTGCCTCACATTTGACCATGTCCCCTGGAGGGGGAGACCTGGTGGCACTCAGAGGAAGGATAGCAGGTTACCAAGAAGAGACTTGATACCCTATGAGCATATACAGGGGGAGGTAATCCCCCTCAGGAACAGTCATAGGGGAGGGGAAGAATGAGAAAATGGGAGGGAGGGAAGAATGGGAGGATACAAGGGATGGGATAACCATTGAGATGTAACAAGAATAAATTAATAAAAAAAATAAATAAAAAATAAATAAAAAGAAAAAGAAAAAAAGAGAATATGCTTTCATTTTAATCCCAGGTGCAAGGGTATGGGGCTGCATCCCAGAAGCTATGATTTGCCCTGTGCTCTGCCAAGTGCATGATTTTGCCAGCTGCAGATAGTTTCTACAGCTGTGTGACATTTGGAATTCTGAGGACTTTTCAGAGGGCATATAAATGCTGAGGCCCCGTAGAGTAGGTTCTCGGCTGCTCGTCAGTTGCTGTTGATCACAGTTTGTTAAGCAGTTGTGCACAAAGAAGAAACAACAAGAAACTAGATATCCAGAAAATGAAGAGCAAAGTCGCCCCAAGGAGCTCAATGCCCCTCATCAGAGGAAGCAGTCGGACAATAACACGGCCTGTTTCTGACCCCTGACTTTACTCAGGGATCTCTTTCCTTTTCTTGATATCCTTTTTTTCTCTTATATCTAGTGTTAGGTGGTGGAAAGGGTGGGGAAAGGGTGGAGAAGGGTAGAAGAAAGAAGAGCCCACAAAGTAGTAAATCCTGATTATAGTGTTGTCTTCTGGACATAGCAAAGCTATCACACTCGTAAACCTATATAGCAGCTAGGACTGCCTGTGTGTGTTTGTTACTTTTCATTTTAAAAGTGGGCAATTATTGTGAAACATAGTTCAGAATAAAAGAAAATATAAATTATTCTAACACAAAAAGTCTCAATGATAATTAAAACATGAGTACACTAAGAATGGCCTATATTTTCCTAACAAATTTGATAATGCAGTGTAGCAATGAGATGGCCTTAAGAGATGAACATTACTCTTCACTGATGGTAAAAACATAAAACTATAATCAAAATAAAGGACAACCTGAAAACGCCATCATTATTACAGACACATACATCTTCTACCCCCAGGTATACTTGCACAGATGCAAAAGAGTATGAAGGGGATAAAATTTAAAACTTTCCTAAAAATTGGTAAACACAGTGTTTTTTTTAATTTGTAAAGAATCCAGAATATTAATGTTTGCTTCTTAAACAAGCAAAAATAAAAGCACAATAGCTGTGAGATTTAGTTCAGTGATAAAGTAGGAACAGAAGCTGACAGACGGATCAGCACTACAAGCACGTGCTGTTCCTGCAGAGGACATGAGTGTGATTGCCTGGACTCCAACTGGAAGAGAGCTGATGCTCCCTTTTGACCTCCAGGGCACGGGAACACACAGACACGCACACACACACGCACGCACACACACACGCGCGCGCACACACACGCACACACGCACGCACGCAAGCGCGCACACGCACGCACACACGCGCACACGCACGCACACGCACGCACGCACATGCGCGCACACGCACGCACGCACATGCGCGCACACACACACACACAGCCTCTCCTCTCTCTCCTTCCCCCTGCACCCTCCTTTCTCTTTCTTCACACACATTCTCTTCACACACAGCACAAACAAGCAAAAGCCACTCAGGTCTCCACCATTGGATTAGTGCATAAAGAAAATTCAGCCACATAAAAGAAGGAAACTGGATGAACTTGAAAACAGAATACAAAGTAAAATGAGCTGCATGCAATAATGGTCAATATGATAATATTTATATGAATTACTGAGAAAAAGAAAAGCCACAGAGACTAACAGTACCTTAGAGATTCCCATGATATAGAAAGCTGGGAAAACAAAATGCTAACATATAAGAAATATAGCTTTTCTCTTGGGAATAATAAAAATAATTTTATACAGAAAGTGATGGTTTTAGACAACACTGTGAATATTATGAATACTACTGAATTGTACACTTAAAAATCACTTATTTTTGTTTGTTTGTTTGTTTGTTTGTTTGTTTGTTTTGAGACAGGGTTTCTTTGTGCAATAGCCCTGGATGTCCTGGACTCATATTTTTAGACCAGGCTGGCCTCCAACTCACAGAGCTTCACCTGCCTCTGATCTCGAGTGCTGGAATGAAAGGCGTGCGCCACCACGCCCGGCTACTGTATACTACCATATTCTGGTTTCTTTTGCTATTACTGCAATACCACAGACCAGGTGAATTTTTAGTGGGGCCGTTTTGTCCCATAGCTCTTGTCTCAGGTTAAAGGATTATATCTGGCATCCTAAGGCTACACAGAAGTAGTATGCCTTTGTTTGGACGCTCCATACAAAGCCACCTGTCCTGGCAGGCTCCATCCTGACCGCCTGGTCTAAGCCCACTCCCCTCGCAGAGCTTCCACCTCTAAAACACCAGAGTAAGTGTTATGACTCAACGGAGAGATGTTGAATCTTTATGGCAACAGAAGAGGCTATGCAGCTCTATATATCCCTGTGCTGTCTATATATCCCTGTGCTGTCTATATATTCCTGTGCTGTCTATATATCCCTGTGCTGTCTATATATCCCTGTGCTGTCTATATATCCCTGTGCTGTCTATATATCCCTGTGCTGTCTCTTGCTTTTTTTGTGTGACACTTCAAGATTAGCAAAGAATGAAAAACAAGAACAATAATAATAAAAATGAAAGTATTAAAAAAGCTGATTTATAAATGATCAGAACTTAATTTAAAAAGTCTAGTTTATAAAGTAACTAAAATTATCTTCAGTATTCAAAGCATGGAGAAAAACTTAAAATGGATATTTACTAAAATGTATACATCTAAAATTTAAATCTAAAGAACAGCATTATCCTTGGATAGTATTAACACTGCTGAACTATCCACGTAAAAATAATAAAATGAATATTTTATAACATCCAATTCTGCTTTCTTTTGATCCTAAGATAGTTGTTTCTTGTTTGTTTTAGTGCAGACTTTAAAGCGTATAATAGTCACAGCAAATGTAAGGGAGCATTCTCAATTTTGACTAAATGCTGTTTAGGATTCTTGAGTCACGGAATAAACTACACAAATGAATCTGATCAAATACTATTCTTCTGACACCAGGTACTGCCAGAAGATGAACATCACTGTGTCTCACAGCTCAAGCCACATGCTCTGTTCAAATATTTTCAAGAAAATATTACAAAATTTAGCACATTCTACAACAGCATTAAACTTAGAAAGACAATCTTTCTTTTGGTCACACCTCTATGACATTTGGCATTGTTCAAGATATATAATGTATACGAAATTAATTGAGAAATACTAGGCTAATTTCATCAGACGAAGAAAATACCATCCCTAGTCACATAAAATAATCATGCAGAATATGCTCATAAAGCCAGATTACCTATAATCCTCTATCCGATGCTTTTGAGTCACTCTGAATTTTTAGGAAGATGGGTTTTGTACTACGAATGACTATCAGGGAACCCATCAGACCCTTGCACACATGCTTCAAAGCATAATTTAGTCCATTAATCCTAGGTGGCATTAAAGCATAGACTGTGTTGTGATTAACACACCTGGATGCTTTATTGGTATTCATGGCTACTTCTGATGCAAGGTTTTGATGTGCACTGAAGACTTATTATTCAAACCTAAACCTCTTATTTGTTTTCTGGCTATACCAGGATGTCAGAAGAAGGGGCAACGTGCTCAAATTTCTTTCAGTACTTTATCCCAAGACCCCAGAATTTCCTCATTGTATTGATTTTGAATTTGCTGGGACTCTTTCAGTACAAAGTGTACACTAAAGCAAACAACCAACAAATAATCATCTCAAGATCCTGTGCTGAAATCCACGCCAACGTCCCTGTCCCTGGACTTTCGTTTGAATTAGATTCTTTGAGCACTGAATGCCTTTTCAACACAATGACACATTATAATTTTTATGTCTTGGGATCCTTGTTTCATTTTAGCTCATTTGAACCTCTTTGGTTTTATAAATAGGGTCCTTATTATGGTCTGTATCTGGCTTCCCTCAAAGAGACTTTTCCAAAAGCCCTGGAGGACAGCAGCTTATTTTTGTGCTGTCTTGGGGAGTCTTGTTCCCTTGTCCTCCCTCTGTGCTCCGTTCCGGACTGTTGGCCGCCTGATGTTTTGGTGCTGCTGCCCATTAACTAACTCTTGCCTTTCCACAAATGAGCTTCAGTGCCTTGTTTACCTCCTCCCTCCTTTCAGCTTCTGGCTTATTGCTTTTCAGTCTGTATTTCAAGAGAATCCCTGGCAACTTCCTGTGTCAGTTTCTGCCCCTTCTGCAGATCGCTCTCACCAAATTGGCTTTCCAAAGACAGGCTGTCAGTTGCTTCAAGTGGGAGCTTTATCTTTAGTTTCCTAGACTGTGCTCATTCTCATGGTTATTAAGAGGCAGCAAGGCTGACACTTAAGATAAGTGACTACCTACACTATGTCGTTTAAAAGGACAAGAAAGAGGTTCTGGCCCTGAAGGCTGATAGCTCACAGGATAGACTCATTCCCAGGTTTTACAACATGTGTTATTTTTAAGGGATTCCCTGCCAAATGGATATATTCTCATCTGTTTATCTTTAGGTGGCACATCTTTAGATGTGCATAATGTGAGGCTATCTCATATGGCATTGCATATTATAATGCATTTTATCTTTTTGTGCCTTCATAAGATCAAAAAACATTTGCACAGTAGTGTTGTTTAAAACTTAGTGTCTAACAAGTATGCCGTAGCAACAGGATCTATGAATTAAAAATACCCTTCTCTGAGAGATGGGAGGGAACGGTATTGGAAGAGGGTCTGAGTGTGGGACTGGGAGAAGAGGAGGGAGGGGCTGTGAACAAGCTGTAAAGTGATGAATAAAGAAATGAAAAAACACAAAATATAGCTGGCTTGGTGGTTACAGCACTTGGAAGATAAAGGTAAGCTGATCTCCTTGAGTTTAAGGCTAGCATGGTCTATAAAACAAGTTCCAGGACAGCCAGAACTACGCACAGAGAAACCCTGTCAAAACAAAGAAACAAAAAAGCCAAAAAAAAAAAAAAAAAAAAAAAAAAAAAAAAAAAACCTACAAGTAAAACAATGACAAATGTATACCGTTAACTTATCAATTAGGGAACTATTAAACAGAAAACCCTAAAAACAATGCTTTAAACCCAACACAGTAGTTTTACAAGTAAAGTTATTTACTGGTTTTTCCCTGGAAGTTCAAGAATGTCAGTGTTTAAATCTGAACAAACCCTGTCCTTTTTCCCCTCACAGCTACAAGACAGATGCACCCGCTCATCAACACATGCACTTTCTGGGAATGAAGAAGGAATAAGAGGGAAGAATAAAGATAGTAATAAAGATAAAAATATAAACAAACAAGGATTTTCCTAGACATTTCATCTCATTTTAGATTATGTCTCACAGAACAGAAATGACAGATTGTTCCTCATAGTAATAAAGCAGATGAATAAATGAGTTTGTATGTGTGTGTGTGTGTTGCATGTCAAGACAGGAACTGAAACAGGACAGGAACCTGAAGACAGGGGCTGATGCAGAAGCCGTGGGAGAGTGCTTTTTTACAGAACCCAGGACCAACTGCCAGGGATGTCCCCATCCGGCATGGGCTAGTCCATCCCATATCAATCACTAATTAAAATATGCCTTTCAAGCTTGCCTACAGCCAAGTCTTATGGAGACATCTTCTCAACTACGGTTCCCTTTTGTCCAATGACTCTGGCTTGTGTCAAGTCAACATAAAACTAGCCAGCACACCCTGTAAAATTAAATCAGGAAATAAAGATCTTAGACCAGGTCACTGGAGAGGTGCCGAGCCTGGACATGTGTTGTGCAGTTTCAGTCTGGAAAAGTGTCAGAAGGTGAAGATGAAAAGGACTCACCAGATAAATTTTATAGAAGGGCACTGGCTGCATGATGGTACAGGCAAAGTGAGATGAGAAGCAGTCTACTATTTGGAAAGGTTTCAGTGAAAGACAACATAATGCTCAAGAGTGCAGACAATGGTAATGAGATAAGCGGGAAGCAAAGTAAGCAAGAACAAAATCAAAAGACACTGACTCATTTTAAATGGTTATTAATTACCTACTTTAGGGAAATTAGCCTTACTCCAGTGGGTACAATTTATTGGTAAGGGGTAAAACTAGAGACAGGAAATCCAATGAAAGGACTTGGCTCTAATTATCTAGCATAAAGGTGTAAACTAAAACAGTACCAGAGGATTTGGAAATGCAAAGACTAATTTCATAGCTATTAAGCGAGTTCAGAACTAAAAAGCTTATTAACCAGATGCTCTTGCACAAGGAACAAAGGGACCCTGCACAGCTGTGGGGCAGGAAGGAGGAGAAAGGGTTAGCATAGCTCCTGCTCTTCTCATTCACTTACTGATTGAACATGAGAGTTAAACTGATTTCCATCAGCTTGGTGCATGCTGGGTCACATGATACCTTATCCCAGGGCTGTGTAACAGGGCGCATAGCTACTTGCACAGTCTTCATCCCACCAGGTCCTGAAACAGCTCAAACACAAAAGCAAGCAGCTGCCAAAGGGACGCCAACGGCCTACATACACTCCTTTTCCTTTCTGATGATCTGATATGCAAGTATGTGTCTTCTACGGCTTGCCTATTATGATTAGGATCACAATAAACTTGGATATGCAGAAATCTTCTTCTTGTATAGATTTTAGTCATTTGGATATATGCCTCAAAATGAGATAAGTGGATCACAGTCATAGATCTTGGTAGAGGCACTGATCTTTTTAAAAATATGAACACCCAGGCACAAGAAACTAACGCAGACAAATGTAGTTATATCAAATTACAAGACTGTGCACAGTGCAGAAAACCATCAACCATGTGCTTTTGAACTATCATGGAAGAGCTGCTTCCCAGAGCAAATCTAAGACAAAGGAAAAATACGCATCACTAGATATGTTAAACAAAAATCAGGCTTGTTCATACAGAGTTTCCACAGTGAGCTACTTAGTAACCTTCAAAACAATTATTAATGCAATAATAAACTTATCATTCTGGCCACTAAAAAAATTTAAGAGCCAAATCTGCTGGTAAAAAAAAAATCAAAAAAGTAACCCATAAGAACCATGATAGGGGTCTCACAAAGACAATACAAATACGGGGTTACATAAAGAAAATGGCCACGTGCATAGGAGCCTGTCCAGAAAAAATTAAGACATGCCAAATAGGAAAGAAGCAAACAGCTGACCCTGGTTTGAGGAAGCTTCATTGAGGAGTAAGTTCCCAAAGTAATTCTTGTTTTCCTATTAATGGATACATCTCAGAGGATCTCCTCAGTCTTTCCAAATCCTAGTTTCATCTATGTTTGTGTATTATGAGACTGCTAGCCCTTAAGGACAGTAACATCAACACATGCAGTTATGAATATGTGCATTCAAATTAATGATCCCATACTGTGGTTGTTTGTCCATTATATATTAGGAATAGTTGACCAGGATCTTGACTTCCACACTCAGGAACTCTCTAACAGTATCTACTTCAGGGATGTGTTGTATAAAGAAATGCTCAATCTGCCTACGTCTGACATAGAGTGAGTATGAACTTTAATGTGTGTATTAACAGTGTCCAATGAGGCGCATTCTGCACTCTTCCTTGAAAGATGAGATTAAGCTGATGAGTCACTGTCCTGCCCAACCATCATGACTCCTACTGTAAATATGAGAACTACAATTCAAACACAAGTATTCAAAAACAGGGCTTAGTGTAAGTACGTACCTGGTTGATGGTGAAAAAAAAATCTACAAGAGAAGACAAAACAAAGTCATCCTAACACAGTAGTCCTGCAATTATCACAACGAAGACACAAAGCATATAAGAAATAATAGGACTATAGAGAATAGGAAAAAAATAATTACCACAGTCAAACTTATACATGTGTATTTTAAAATGTTATATGCAATTTAACTTCACAAGGATGATTTATTTACTTTTAAATAGAAGGAAAACTAGCAGTTATAAGTAAGTGCTTTGCTGGTCATGTCTGGGAACATAAGACACTCTTACTGGGTACCAGGGGAAGCTAAGATCACTGGACATGGCATAGGATGAAAGACATTTACATTTCAATTTAAGAGCTATAAGGGAACTGCAGGCTTCTAAGAAAGCTTCAAGATTTGTGGCTTTTTTTCACATCATGGATTAAAAAAAGAAAAAGAAAGATATTGAGTTCTCTTGTTTAATTATTGAAATGCCCATGAATTTACCAAGAAGGAATTTTTACAGCAATTTACCATAGCAAGTCTATTAACACCAAAAACCCATAGATCCTGCCATAATATTAAGTATTTATAATTGCACAATTACTAAAATAATAGGACAGAAAGAACTTTAGAAATCACTTATTTTAGGGGGAACCCAGAGGGTTCAGGATCCTCACAAGAAGAATATCAAGGCTGGTGGATCTGGTCCCAGGGGAGGCCTGCACAAGCTGCTGTACCAACCAAGGAGAGCGACTGCGGTAACCTGGATCCCTGTTCAGATCTAGCTAACAGCTCACTCTCCACAGCTGTGGGGGAAGAGAGGACTGCCTCTGACATGAATTCTGGTGCCCCCAATCCCCTTGGTGGGGAGGTCCTGTGGCACACAGAGAAAGGCGAAGCAGGCTATCTGGATGAGACCTGATGGACAGGCTGTGGGCATATGGTGGGGGAGGAGGTTCCCTTCTGTCAGAGATCTAGAGGAGGGGAATAGGGTGAAAGCATGGGGAGCACGAGGGATAGGAAGATACAATAGAGATGTAATCTAAATAAATTATAAAAAAATTAAAAGTAAAATAAAAAAAGAAATCACATATTCCCATATTCTGCTTTCAAACTGATCCTAGATATGAGCAGCGATGGGAAAACCTTTCCAGTGCAGCTCTGTGGAGAGTTACCCTCCATACACACGCTGTTCAAACTAGCATGAAAAGAAGGCCCAACACGATCTAATAGCAAAAAGAAATTCTTAAAAAACAACAAACAAATTTCACCTAAGCATATGATTATATAGTCACACCAGGGGGCGCTCTTAACACTAAAATGATAAATGACATATTTTAAAGTACTTGGTCTCAGCTGGCCAAAAGAAAAAAATTGTTTATTAAGTATATACTATTTACAAGTGTTTCTTCTTTCTTCTACACACTCGCTGACAGAACTTACATTTTCTTGTGCATCACTACTGTTTGTGTGGTTAACACTAAAAAGTTAGTCTATCAAGGAGTATTGATGAGCACCAATATGAATTTTTTTTTTTTTACCAAACTCTCTATCAGACCTTTTAATTCCATCCCATAAAAAAGGAAGGATTATTTTGTGTGTGTGTGTTTATGTGTGTGTATTTTCTCATTACCTGCAGAGTCCCTCGAGTGCAGAGGATCTCCTCAAAAGTTTAGAATCAGCTTCCTACAAGCAGAGCAGAAAACAGCAATGTGAGTTTTCAGAAAAACTGAAAATAAGGGCAGGTGAGGAGGCTGTGCTGCCCAGAAACCATCGCACACTATTCCATCAGGCGCAAATGTTTTCATATAAAGAGCATGTAATTAAAATACATTTTATGAAATGACTCAAACTTGAAATGAAAAAGAAGTATGGTTTTAAAAAAATGAGGTCACATCTGTCTGCCTGTGGTTCTAAGGAAAGGGTTTGTATGCTTTTCTCGCCCAGGGGGGATCTATACACAACCTCCGCGAGTGATATCCACCTGCAGTCAGGCAAACATTAAGATTCTGGTGAGGTCCACATATTATAGTAATGTGAATTTAGGAATTAGAGGATTCTTTTTATGTTTGTGCCCTAAAACAAATTTATCAGTAAACTAATACACAATTCTGTGGAAAACAAACATTTTTTATAAAAATAGTAAAAACTTAAAAGAGAAATTACATGAAGGAAATCCATACAGCTATTTAATATTTTAAACTGAAGCCTACATGAATGATAGACAGTCCTGTCCTACAAGGCAGACTTTAACATGGCTTTGAGGAATGTGTAGAGACAAAAAGAATAAGAGAACACAGAACAAATGTTAGACAGGCTACAGAGATGAAAACCCTGCAGGAAATATATGTTAAATAAGGAATCAGAAAACAGCCATTACCTACTTTATATGTTTCTTGGTTTGGAGGATAAAGAATTCCTGCGATATTCAGCCAAGTACATCCAACCTTGTCTGAAGAGAAGCAACACCTAACAGAATACAATCTGACAGGGGAAAGCTCTGAGCTTCCAGGAGAAGCAAAATCAAAGCAGTAACAGTAGGGTGCTCTATGGCTCATCTTAAAACAGATCGGGAGATGGCTGAAGGAAAGAAAGAAAAAGGCTAGAATTGCTCAAGGGCTAACTAGTAACTAGAGGACACATTTCAGTTGATGATAAGGACACAGCCAAGATGTGAAAGAGTTTGGATAAACCATACTTTACCAAGAACTTAAGATTCCAATATTAAAGCAAGGGCTAAAGACCCAAAGATGAAGAGAAGAATGGCTACATTTACCCCAGAACTCCCTCACACATTCAGCAGTTCTGAAGGAATACCTATGTATGTTCCAAGCACAACCTTGAGGGTTTAAATACAGGAGGTACCTGTATTTAAACGTGGATCCTTGAATTAATGAAATTCTCCTTCTTGCAGGGAATGGGGATCCTAACCCTGAGCTCACACAATGTCAGTGTTGTAAAATAAGTGTCATAATGGACTGTGCAGTCCATGGAGTACTCCTATGTACATTTAGCATGGTACTTCACACAGCAATAAAATAATCTAGAAACTTAAAAAATGTGTCAGGATGAAAAAGCGTTGATGCCAGAATGATGAGGGCTATTTGGAATGAACAACAACAGGAAAAACAGAGTAAGAAAATGTTTATGTCTCTTTTCCCACATAGAGAAGGTACACAAATTACTAGGCATCTGAAGAAAGGGGGCCTCCAATAACCGTAAATGGCCAGAAAGGGCCTTACACTTGGAAGTGTGTATCACCTACTCAAAGGGTAACAGACATGCCATTGTTAGGAATGCAGCAAATTTTCTTCAAGAAGAAAAAAGAATATAGTATGTAATTTTTGCAGAGAATAAAATGGGAAAAACCTGGAGGAAGAAGAAATAGTGTGGAAAAAGGTGGGACAGAACGTCCTGACAAGTGAATATGGACATGGATATGGACATGGCATCTCGGAGAGCGCGGAGTGCGGGATGTGCGCTGGTCAGTATGGACATGGCATCTCGGAGAGCACGGAGTGCAGGATGTGCGCTGGTCAGTATGGACATGGCATCTCGGAGAGCGTGGAGTGCGGGATGTGCGCTGGTCAATGATTACAGCAACTACAAAGAGCTGAAATTTAGTGGTACTGAAAAATCAGGTAATTAGAGAAACTTATTTGGGGCTGTGCATTTGGTTTTTTTGTTTTGTTTTGTTTTTGTTTTTATTTTGATTTTATTTTGGGGGGGGGCTGTGCATTTGTAAAATAAAAGCTGTCTGGCATTCATAATTTTAAAAACATGAGATACATGACTAAGTGACAAGATGGAAATGTGATGCAGAGCACTCATCTGTGTGCATGCCTGTCTTCAACTTCCTGTGTTTATACCCTCTGAGTCTCATCTGCTGGAGTGGGCAAATCGTCTAACTTGCTTATAGCTCATAAAATGAGAGATAACAAAATTTCTCCAAGGCACAGAATGCAATTACATTATTTCATTGCTACTATAGCTTTAGTCTTGCCTGGGTTTTTCTCTGACTAGTCAACTTCTGCAAAGGAGCATATCAGAGCCACTGGCTTCCTTACACCCAAAGAGAAAGCCCTTCCTTCCCATAGCCTTAAGGAAATAAATTCTTCCAACAAGCCAAAAAGTGTGAAAATAAATCTCAGTTACTTAGGTAACATCCCAGATACAGATGCCAGACTGAGTGCAGTCATAAGAGAGGGTTCAGCTGAGTTATGACTAGAATTCTGCTCCATAGAAAGTGAGATTATAAAATGGGTGTTATTTCAAAACACCAAATTTATGGTAATCTGTTATGTACCAGTAGAAAGTAACATAAACCCTAGGCGGCAGCAAAATTTAGAGGCAGGGAGATATGTAAGGCAAAGAAATTATGAAGAAAGGCCAGTGAAGTCAAAGAGAAATCCAAAGAATGTTTTAAAGAAACAGATTGCTGGCTGTCTCCAAGAGGCCGACATAAAAAGAAACGCGTGAGAGAGCCTGTGGGTCTGCTGGAAGCTGGTGTGTAATGAGCAATCAAAGGTGCTGGAGAGAGCAGGCCCTGGCACTGCCTGCTCTTCTCATGGCCTCCTGCTTCCCACTCCTGAGGACAAGTGTGAACGAGTACATGCTCTGCAGGGAGGAGGAGAAGCCAGAGAGAATTTCGCATCCTTTCTACTCTAGGTTCTCCTGCACTAATAATCAATCCTGGCTCCTCGACTGAAAACTCTGCAGCTCATTTTCACCAGTGATGATCTATCCTACCAAAGTTTTGGGAAGTAGTGGGGATTTGTAATCTAGTCATCTCTTAACTGCTAAAGTAAATGACATTCAGTCTTAATAAAAGCCTTAAAAGACCCAATTAGTGCCAAAGCTGTGACATTTCATCGGTTATAAGGCTTTGAAGGTTGGTGTTTCAAAACTGGCTAACAACACCAATCAAAGTTGGCTTGTTTTAATTACTAAGTAGCTAACATGGCCTATTTTCAAACTAATCATTATTGTATGACATGCTTAGGTTGCCTTTTAATTTATTTTTCAAAAAATCAATAGAAGTCAATCTAATGTACATATATTATATTCAAGGGCCTGAGGTAACTAGGTCTTGTTCGGTACAAGCAGCTCCCTGCTGTTTTTTTGTAACATCTGAGATATGTGTACACTATTTATTATAAAGTTTTGCCACACAAAGACTGCTGTGCCCTAAAGTGATTAGAAGTCAGCCTTTATGTAGAGGTATCTGTGGTCTGCTTCCCATTTTCCTATAGTGCTTTGAAAGCAGTTTCTTCTCTACTCATTCAATGAAGATTTAGTGAGGATGTCCTCAGTTACATACAGGTACAATTTACATAAAAAGCAGAGAGGTATTTAAGGTTACTGTTTTAAAAGTACATCTCAACTGGTAATCTTTTTCCTCTACTTCTTCAATATAGATATTGAAGAATATATAATTATATATATGTAGTTATAAGGATTCATATTTAATAAACATACTTTTAAAAAGTATTTTTCATGTGGTAGTAATACAAATCTGTCCTTTGCAACGTGAGTTATGACCTAGGACCCTCTCTATAGCGTGAGGACTAAACAATCAGTCCCTCCTGTTTTACTCATTCCCTATTCATTATCTCAATTTTAATAATACTTTTAAAACTTTTTAATTCAAAATACATCCTGACATGGTGGAAAAACTGCAAAGAACACTTAACTGCAGCAGGCAGTGGTTAATGCAAAAATCTACATGCCAAAAGCCCTAAAAGTAATGTCCATTATGCTTGGTCCTGAACTGGGTAGTGCTATCACCTCCTCCACAGCTCAAGGAATATATAGAAGAAGCCCAGAAAGAATGTAAAAGTCAGTAGATGGTGTGATGTGAGCAAAACATGCTCTGGACATGACAGAGCTGCTATACTTGCACAGAAGCTGTAGTTACCTGTTCAAGATCATCAATGTTTCATCAAGAGTAGAGAAAGGGTCCATAAAGTCCCATCCTTCCTTAACAGATTTATCTGGATTTCATTTTCTTCTGTGGTGTAGATAATAATACCTTACCTCTGCTCTGGTAAACAACCTTCCACCTCTGCTCAAGCAAGCATTTCTAATTAAACTCAGTATGTGCTCAAAAACAAACAAACAAAAACAAAAACCAGACAAGAAGAAAGGTTTCAACAGGGGTGGGAAGTGCAAGAAAGAGATGGAAGATGAAAATAACTAAAATGTATTTTACACACACACACACACACACACAAACACACATGAAACTGGCAAAAATAAGTTAATATACTGTGAAATGTTTTGAAGACTGTACTCATAATGCACAACTTACCATCTTAAGCAACATAGGAACTTAATTAAGACACTACTTTCTACAGTAATTTTGTCTTTTCATTATGTCTAAGTTATTCTTTTGTTATATAATCAGTGCTTTTTGTGCACGTGTGTCTCCCTAGTCAGTCTCTCTGAAATCAGTGTTTAATCTTATTTTTGTGATCTATGAAATATTCCATGATTTTAAGAGATAGATTTATACAATGATACTCTACTAAAGGATGACTAAATGATAGATTTTCATTCACCTGATTCTACATCATCTACAAATTGTCTTTTTTCCTTTTCCTTCTCTACAATCTAGGTTTGTCACACGTAGCAAGATAGCGTTTAAAACAAAAAGGTATCAAATGTCTTATAATAGTAGCACATAAAGTAATATATGCATCAACAAGTGGGTTCTTGTGTGTGTTCCTATTAACTTTAGATAATTTTGACTACATAGTACAATCAGTATAAAATGGAATTATACAGGCCCCACACCTGTGGCTTAGTACCAAGATGTGTCCTAGAAATGGCTACATAAAGGGGACTGAAAAAGGCAACGTTAAATGAAGATTAGTTTGGAAGGAGGAAAATTTCATGGGCTACAAAAACCTATAGGCAACTACTGACTGATGGGAAAAGGAAATTAGCCTTTCCTAGGATGAACCCCTTTACTTGTTGATGGAACAACATATATGAGGAGATGTCTACGTTAAGATTTCTGTAAGACACTGGGAGGAATACATTTGTGTATACATGCATTTTGTGTATAAATAAACAAATATAGTTAAATGAACTCCTGATTGTAGCTTTAGTCCCTTGTCTCCTCCTGGTTTTACCTTCCCTCTTCCTCCATTCCCCTCCCCTAATCCTCAGAAAGGGGGAGCTCTCCTCCTGCACCAACTGACCTGAGCCTATCAAGTCTTATCAGAACTGCCTGCATCCTCTTCCTCTGTGGCCAGGCAGGGCCTCCCAGCTTGGTGATCAAAGAGCGGGTAACAGAGTCCGTGGCTGAGCCAGCCTCTACTCCCCTTACTAGGGGACCCGTATGGAGACTGAGCTGCCTATGGGCTACATCTCAGCCGGGGACCTAGGTCCTCTCCACACATGGTCCTTGGTTGATCAGTTTCGGCAGGCCACCCTGGGCCCGGACTTCTTGCCTCTGTGGGTCTTCCTGTGGAGCTCCTGTCAGAGCTGACAGTGTACCGTCCAAGAGCCAAAGATCACCTAACAAAAACCCCAGTACAGACACGGGGAGCTCTCTCTGAGTTGTTGATCAGGGCTGCCCAAGATAATCCCACATAATATAGCCTTTGTGATTGCCCTTGGTTCCCACCAGTGGTGGAAGCTAAGTTCCTGTTGGTAAAGACACCAAGAACTTCAGACACAGGGCCCAGAGGCCACTGAGCTGGAACTGAACCGAAGGCCTCCTCCCTCCTGATGGACTAGCTTTTATTGTGCTAGAAGGTGTCATATGAGTGTCTAGAGAAGGGAAGCAACCAACAGTCCTACTAAGCTATGCACCTACAAGTGACATCAACAATCAGCATGGCACAATAACCCTAAAGGCCTAAGAGTGGCATGCCTACCTTTGTGGTAACAACACTCTCAAATGGTACTTAAGACTTTTAGTCAGAAAGAGGGAATCCCCTGGTATTGAAAATCTAGCCAGCTACTCAGCTACTCAGGGTTAGTGAAGTCATGGATCTTGGAGGAGAGCCTACAACCACCACTTTACTAAGCCAGCCTAATCCTTAACAACAATGTAAACACTGTCCTGAGGCCCATAGATAATTGGAGTCCTCACTCCTCAAGGAATCGCTCTTCAAAACAATTAGAAAACAATAAAGAAAGCAACAAAGAAAACAACAGCCAATCAAAATGCAGAATGGTAGGGCCCGTCCAAATGAATACATCTACAAAACAATCCTGTACCCAACCAAAGCTCAAAGAATACTGAAGAAGAAGAATAAAAAAAACCTAACAGTAACTATAAAGAGATGACCTGTTACAAGATTTTTTTCCATTCCATTTGGTTTTTTTTTTTATTAATTTATTTTTGTTACATCTCAATGGTTATCCCATCCCTTGTATCCTCCCATTATTCCCTCCCTCCCATTTTCCCATTATTCCCCTCCCCTATGACTGTGACTGAGGGGGATTACCTCCCCCTGTATATGCTCATAGGGTATCAAGTCTCTTCTTGGTAACCTGCTATCCTTCCTCTGAGTGCCACAAGGTCTCCCCCTCCAGGGGACATGGTCCAATGTGAGGCACCAGAGTACGTGAGAAAGTCATATCCCATTCTCCACTCAACTGTGGAGAATGTTCTGACCATTGGCTAGATCTGGGTAGGGGTTTAAAGTTTACCGCCTGTATTGTCCTTGGCTGGTGCCTTAGTTTGAGCGGGACCCCTGGGCCCAAATCTGCCTATCATAATACAAGTTATTAAAGTGCTATTTTAGAATATTGCATTTTCATTTGAAAGGTCTATTTATAAAAGGTGTAATGGCATAAAATGAAAAGCATTCTTAAATTAATTCAGCTTGACATCATTCTCATACAGATAGGTATTTAGGTAGTTAAATATATAAAACCAGAGAAATTTATAATGGCCTTTGTATTGAGGAAAAATAATTCATATATTTTTTACAACTCCAAAAAGTCACAGTTAATCATGGCTGTCTTTCTTTCAGAGCCTGTAAAATAAACAGTAGCATGAAAACAGTTAAGCTAAAAATAAAATGTTTAATGTCTGGATTATTTGCTTTTTTCTAAGTTCTTACAAATCAATGTGTATTAAGACCCAGGGATAGGGTGAGATGATGTGCCCATGATTCTCCTTCAAACCCTTGTCTCCCACCACCTGGATCTGCCACGCTTTACTTCACACACCTCAGCCCAGCTCTGAAAGCCTAGGACATTAATCTTTACTGCTCAGGATTACACTACACTGACTGAAGTGTTTGCTATGGCATTTCTAAGTTTTCTTTCTTAACTGTAAAATTGTGTTCCTTCTTCTTTGTCTCCTTCCACTGCCCCTAACCATAAGGACAGCATTTGCAAATGAAACTGTATTACATATTTAAATAGAAAATACCCAGAGACATGCAGATTATGGCATTTTAAAAGGTTTTTATTACTTTAAAGATTCACTGACAATGAGACAGGTTAACCAATGAAACAGGCAACACCCAGTCTACCTCAAAGAAAGTGATGAGCATCAAAGAACCTCCTTATGGAGACGGCTTCAAATATGGCAAACTAGCCACTGGGCAAAAGGTCCTCATTTCTACCATATACAGAATTCTGCCTTAAAAAGGCAAGCTTGGATGCAAGCAGAGTCAATGGCCAAACTCTGCCAAGATAGGGTAAGGAACTTCTCAATAGTTTCTGTCTCACAAATATGTCTGTCAGATATAGGGGGCCAGAAGGCTGAAGAAGATGCTCCAATATTATACAGAGTTTTGGGTGGCTATTCAGGTAGAAAACTGTCTCTGTCATCTTTTCATTTGGAAAGCTACTAGCCTGCATTCCCGGAATACTCAGATAATCAAGTTTACTTCTTCTCACGTCTCTGAGGGACTTGAAGACCAGGTAGCTTAGTTTTACAATGAAGCTTAATGGTGTAGGGGTTAAGATGTTTTTAGGTCTACATAGGTGTTCTAAGTTGATAATGACAATATGTGATGGAGACTGATTTACATACAGAAATTTAGATGCACCAAGATGTCTTCTTCAAGGCTGTCAAATACAAATAGCCAAAACACTAAGAATTTAACATTTATATAATTCTTGATTGTTATGGTTCTTCTTCCATAGGTAATGTATTGTATATATGTGTAATAATATAAATGTATATGTACAAAAATAAAATAAATTTAAAAAGAAGAAAAAGAAAATACCACAATACAAACTATATTATGGTATCCTTTTTAGAAGGAAAAAATGTAGTATGTCCTAAAGCTACTAAGAAAAAGTTTATTCACCTAAAGTCAGGAAAAGCTAAAGTTTTTCTTTGTTTTGAGAGGCATACATTGGTAAAACAGACTTTCACTAGAAAAAGTCACAACTATATTTAAGTTCAGAATTTCAATTAGCTAAAATCATCAAAAGAAAAATAGTTGGAACAATAGAAATGCTATAGGAGAAATGTATAAGAAAGAAAGAATTGTTTAAGATTAAAAGTTAAATCTTCTTGAGTCACAGATAAAAAGCAAATCCACTGACCACATTATACAAGTTCTTACACATGGTTCTTACAAACCAAGAAAGATGTGAGGTGGTGACAAGTCAGAGCCTAGTGACGAAGGGCACCAAACTGGAGCCTATTGGCAAGACCCAAAATCTCACCTACAACATCAAGAGTTCCGTAATTCCTGACAGGTTTTTGTTTGTTTTGTTTTTTGCATTTCTGTTACTAGAATGTCATTTTTATAACCGGAAGAAATAACCACACTTAACATATATGGTTTCCGTGAGAATAAAATCAAGCCACGTAATAAGTTGAATAACACATTCAACTTAATTTAGATTGTTAAATGGAAAACACAACTATTGCAGTGTAACCCATTTTACTTGTTTCACCTGGACCATTAAAATGATGAATTTCTACTTAAAATGTAAGCACAAGTTTGAATTAGAATCATGGGGCCTGGGCTCTAGTTGAAGGCTGATAGTTTCATTTTCAGACCTCAGTGGTGTCACAAGGAGGTGGTGTAGTGAGCAAGCGTTATGCTCCTGGCTGCTTTCAAATTCCTATAATGTACAGAGCTGGGAGGGGAAAAGTGTTTTAATATTGCTTCTCACAAAATATTTTCACAGTAGGAACTGAAATAGTGGAGCATTTCGACATATTTATGTAACAGCTGAATTAAACAAAGAGTGAGTAGAATTTCTTGGTGGGAAAGCTACAGAAGTAAAACGAATCAAAACAGAGTTTCCAGAATATATGAAGCACAGAGGGTTCGGTGATAGGAAGAAAAGCTTGAAAAAGCAATTGGTGGTAGGAATAGTAGAAGCAGCAAGACTTCCTCCTCCGGTGCATGTCTCATTCCCTATGTTCATTTCATAGCATCTTTATAGATCTACTTTAAAACTCTACCTCAGAGAGTCCTACAGGTGACACAGATTGGATATACAAAATATCTTAAACCTGCTGTATTGTGGACATATTGTATTTTATATAACATGAAAAAGTAAATTGTAATACACTATGCAAATAGGAAATGAATTAACAATCAGCAGCTTTAGGTTGCCAGATACAAGCACAGGAAGTAGGATTAAAGGGGCGAGGAAGAAAGAAAGCCAAAGCGATGAGGACCTGGAAGTGCTGCCCATTCCCTGCGTGCACAGCTGCTGCAATGAGCAGGCGCAGGCCCAGTGCTCCTACGTCTAAACTTTAAACCATAAAGAAGCATGGAGGTATTTATGTAGCATTACAGACATATCTCTGGAGCATATGTGATTTATGGGATGACAGTGTGACAATCAATCTCTGATTCATTAAAAGCTATAGCAAAACACTTGCTCACAAAGAAGTTCTGAATGTTTAAAATATAATAGTATTTTCTCATAAAACCTATATTACTATAGAAACAATTAATTTTATGAGGAAACCAGTTGCCAGGAGATCTACATATCTGCCCTTAGAACTACCCAGGTTTGTTTAATTCCAGCAATTTCCCTCCCAATCCTTCTCCCACCCTCCATCCTCCTCCCCCTCCCCTTCTCTATCATAAAACACATACACACACACACACACACACACACACACACACACACACACACACACACACAAAGAAAAATGAGGAGAGTGGGTGTTTAAGCTCCGCTAACAAGGTCAGAAAGATTTTAGGAAGTGTGAGGGAATGAGTGAGAAGGAACAAGCATGATATTTTTAGACAATGCTTTGAAAGCTGTTCTGATAAAAATGGACATTGCACACTGGGAAACAGGTAGCAACATAAAACATATTAATAACATTCAATTTAACATTCACCATACAAAAATATATAAAACTTTGTAAATTAATAAATTGCCACAATGCATTCATTTTAATTTCCAGTGTCAATTAATGACTCACTGAATCTCTTATTGTCTTTATGACTTGCCTAGAAGACACAAAGTTTAATTGATGACAATTAGTTGCATATGAGCAAAGTTGTCAAAGCATCTTCTCCTAATTCAGACAACAGAAACAGCCTACAAATAGCACATCTTTTTCAACATACTTTGGTAATGTTTCAGAAGAATTGTTTATAAAAGCACACTGCTTAATTTCACCTGAAGATTGCTATATTACTGTGAAATGTCTTACTCTGACACTCTATACAACAGAATATAGTTCCAAGGCTACAGAAAGCAAACCTTGATCACTGTTAATAAAGTAGTCTGAGGTTCTGCAGATAAAGAGCTTGCTGCCCAGTGTGATCACCTGAGTTCAATCTACAGGCCAACAATGTGACTTGAGATAACTGACTCTGCAAGTTATCCTTTGACTTCTTTATCTGTGTTGTGCACACACACACACACACACACACACACACACACACACACACACAGAAAGGGGGGGGACTTTCAAAATTAAAGGAATTAGTTATGCAGCGAAGAAAAACAGATGTTGGGAAGCAAACTCATATAAGTATTGCCTTGAAAAGCTTCAAATCTACTATCAACATTAAAATAGTATTTTCTTATGGAGAAAATAAATCACACAAAAAGCTACATTTAATTACCTTGATACTATCCTTAAAAAGTGTATTATGATTTCCCACATTTTCCTTCAAAATAACCTAGAAAACTTTTTTCAGAAATAGCAGTGCTCATTTTTACTGGCAAATACATACACACACACACACACACACACACACACACACACACACACACGTGCACATATGCACGCACAGAAGGAATAACACAGGAATGTCTTCATAGGTAATAAAGTACGTCACTAAACACCTGAGTGTTGAAATATTACAGTTGCAACTGATGACACAAGAACAAAGGATTCTGCTCTGTGCAAAGAAGGAAGGCTATGTAAGACAAGGGGACTGCACAGAGAAGATAATGGGAGCTTAGGTCCGCCCAGTGAGCAAGAGGGAAATAGAAATGTAGAAATTTTTAACTTGAGGGAATGACTTATACAAAAACATAGAGCAAACAAACAGAAAATAGCATGTGGAATTATAGATAGCTATGGTTTAATATGCCACAGTTTCACAAAGTTATCTTGCATATTTGTGTGTGTGTAGTGCTTTGTGTTTACAACAAAAACAGCAAAAGTTTACTTATCAAGGAAAATTTGCCAATTTTTCTATCATTTATTTCAAAATTTAAGTTTCTCTACATAGGTAAAGTCTACAATATAGGCAGAGATGATGAAATGGCAGAAAAGTTTGGTTGGGGATCCCATGTTATCATCACTGGCCCAGTCCCAAAAAAACAGTATGTGAACTTTACCTAAATGTGGATTTTCTAAAATAGATTTACAGGGCAAGGTGTTATTAGTACTATGTTACAATAAATGTATTGATTCAACCTTTGAACATTTTGCCATGCAGGTCATCTTTGAGGTCTAAAAACCACAGTTAAGATTTTTGGTGCTCCATATTTGACTACTCCCCTTAGTGGGGAGGCCTGGTGGCACTCAAATAAAGAATCAGCAGGCTACCAAGATGAGACTTGATACCTATGACCATATAGTGGGAGAGGAGGTCCCCCTCGGTCATAGACCTAGGGAAGGGGAATAGGGTGAAAGTGAGAGGGAGGGAGGAACGGGAGGATACAAGTGATGAGATAACAATTGAGTTGTAATCTGAATAAATTAATAAAAAAAAAGATTATCAAAGAAAGGGGGAAAAAACAAGGACTCTGGAGGAAATGCTGGCAACCATACAGTGATCATAATTACTCTCGTTGAGACACTTATTCCAGTAGACATATAAAGAGGTAAAAAATACTCCATAAACACTGAACATCAGATGACCCTAGGGAAAGTTACAGTTATCAGCTTAAGACGACTCATGTGCCAGATTGCTTGGTGACAAAGAACCATGAGAAAACACTTCAAAAATATAAACACACTGAAAAAAACAGCCTTACAAACTTTCAGAATTTTAGACTCACCAAGACAGGAAAGATGTTTTCTTCAAGGCTGACAAATACAAATAGCCAAAACACTATGAATGTAACATTTATATAATTCTTGATTGTTCCGTGGCTCTTCTTGCTGTAGGTAGTCTATTGTATATATGTTTAATAATATAAATGTATATGTAAAAATTTTAATAAAAACAATTTAAAAATTTAAATACCAAAAAATTAATCAATCAAAATATTCAAATGAATTACATGAATGTTTTTGTAAAAGAGAAAAAGAAATACTTAAAAACGTCTACTCTAGAAAACAGGAAAATGGGAACCGAAATTACTTTGATATTCCTCTCACCCCATTTCAGAAAGGCTACAATGTAGAAAATAAAACAAAGAAATGCTGAAAAAACAAAACACAAAACAAAACAAAACACAAAACTTTCTTACAGATATATAATTATGTACATACCTACATTTACTTAAGGTCAAAAATACGGATTTTTTTATTAAAGAGTTTTATGTTAATGAAAAAGAAAAAGATCAAAGAATACTAACTACAAAAATATCCACAAGAGATAAAGTTTAAATGTCATTATGTATGTTCAAACAAAAACTTACAAGAAGTAAAATTAATTATAGATGCAGCTATTTCCTGAGCAGTAGTAGACAGAAGTCTGGAATCTACTTTCAGCCTTTCAGACAGCAGAATGAGAAAGTAGAAATTCAGCGTGAGGAGCGGCTCCATACAGACCGGCAATGACCAGTGAGAGAACAAGGAGTCCACCTACTGAAAGGAACTGTTCACTGCGGCAGAAGTTCACAGACATGTATTTTATGCTCCAGAAAGAAATCTTCCAAGCAACATGAAGTCACAATGTCTTTTTTTTTTCAATTAACACCACAATTCTAATAAAAAGCAAGCACCACTGTGTGTGCTTCACATACAGAACGGATTAATAAGATAATAAAACTGGGGAAAAAAAGGAAAAGATGTAGGAAGTGAGAGAAAGGAATCGATCCCATGGTTTGCTTGGCATTCTGGAAAGGATTTTAAGTGATGCAATTTTTTTTCCAAATACACTTATTTTATTATACATGTATAAAACAAACTACATACAGCAGGGAGAGCCATGTGACAGTCATGAATTGTCTAAATATTACATTCATGGTGGTTTGGCTATTTGTATTTGCCAAGTTTGAAGTAAACATATTTCTTGTCTTGTTGGCTCTAAATTTCTGAATGAAATTCAGTATCTATCCTATCTCAATTTCTTTATCTTGATCTAAAAAGATCTCATCCCCTAACCAACTAAGTTTGATTGTAAAACGAAACTATCTGGCCTTCAAAGCCTCTCAGAGACTTGAGAAGGAATAAAACTTAAATTCCTGAGTGAACCAGCAGGGCAGGTTAGCAGCTTCCAAAATGAACAAATTGACTGAGACAGTTTAGTGCCTGAACAGTTACCCAACACTCTCTAAAACGTTGGACGTTGGAGCCTCATCTTCGCCCAATATCTCTGCCAGATTTATTCACAAGGCAGGAACTACTGAGGAGTTGCTTACCCTGTCTTGGCAGAGTGTGGCTGTCAACTCTGCCTGCATCTAAGCTGCCCATTTTCAGGCAGAATTCTGTTTGTGACAGGAATGAGGACATTTTGCCCAGTGGCTGGTTTGCCACATTTGAAGCCATCTCCATAAGGAGGGTCTTTGATGCTCATCATCTTCTTTGAGGTTGGCTGGGCGTTGTCAGGAGGGAACTTGTCTTGTTGTCAAAGAAACTTTAGGATTATAAAAACATCTTTAAATGCCATATTCTGTTTATCTCGGAGTCTTCTGAAGACCTTATTTAACTATTTTACCTCATAAATCGATAGAGTCATATCTGTTAGACTGTGCATTTTTCACTTGTGTTCTGTTGTCTAAAGGCATACACAGAAAACAAACAAACAAACAAAACAAAAACAAAGGTAAGCTTGAGAAACAGAACTTTTTTCTAGTTCCAGTGGATTGGGGCCTACAAGAGAGCAGAAAAAGGTGGCCTCATATTCATCATATGAACCCTGCTGAGCAACCAACACTCACGTTTCACACACCTACCCTAACATCATGTACAAAAACGCCCTTTTAAAAGAAAAGCTCTCATGTTGATATGTGATAATCAAATCATGGCTATTTATCAAAATACAAGAACCAAGATGTTTTACCAGACTCTCCCCTAGTTCCCTCATGTCATTAGTTAGCTACTGTACACCTCATACAGACAGGCCGAATAAAAACGAAGGAGAAAGAGGATCTGGCCAAAGATTCCTCTGTCATCTCTTGAAAATGCTTCATTTTATTCTGAACCATCAATCAGGAAAAAAAAACAGTAGGTTGCCAGCCCTTGCTGAAGATGTAGACACCCAAATGGCATACATGCTTGCTGTGCTGACACTACTTTTAATGATTCAAACATCTGGAAAACAACGTTTCACAGTGACAATTGCAACTTTAGTGATAAACAATAACCCCCATGCTGTGTACTGTGCATTAGAAGCACAACAGGAACCGCAAAGTGCTGCCCCTGAGTCCACGCCAGAAGAGCTCACTGAACTGCACAGAGACAAGGACTGATGGAGCTTGGCAGGACAACTACATTCTACTAACAGTTATGTGAATTTCTAAGGAATTCACCTATTAAAAACAAGGAAATCTTGAAATTTGCAGGCAAATGGATGAAACTAGAAAAGATCATCCTGAGTGAGGTAACCCAGATGCAGAAAGACATGCACGGTATATGTTCAGTTGTAAGTGGGTATTAGCCCAACATAGCTGTCCTCTGAGAGACTTCACCCAACAGGGGATTGGGACAGATGCTGGACTCTGGGTGGAGAGCTGAGAGTTTTATGAAAGAAGCAGGGATGGAAGGACCCAGAGGGTTCAGGAGCCCCTTAAGGGGCCCTGAAGGCAGGGGGATCTGGACCCTGCGGTGTGGGGGTGGGGACTGCATAAACTGCTGCATCAACCAAGGCAATGCATGCAGAGAACCTGGATCTTGTTCAGATATAGCGAATGGACAGCTCATTCTCCAGGGTTGTGCGGAGAGCAGGTACTGCCTCTGACATGAACTCTGATGCCCCCAATTTGATCACTTCCCCTTGGCGAGGCCCAGAAGGCACACAGAGGAAGAGGAAGCAGGCTATCCAGATGAGACCCCAAAGGCTGTGGTCATACGATGGGGAGGAGGTTCCCTTCTGTCAGAGGTCTAGGGGCGGGGAACAGGACTGAAGAGGGACGTGGGAACTGAAAGATACAAGTGAGAGGATAACAACTGGGATGTAATCTGAATAAATTATAATAAAATAAAAAAATTAAAAAGAAAAAAATCACCTATTAACAGTGGTAACACTATAAGCTTTTGTGATGTATTAGCAATTTTATATACATACTGGGAAGAGCTTATATAAATATTAAAGAGTTTGTGATTAAGGTTTTATAGATCAACAAGAAAAAAACAAAACAAAAAAAGAAAGAAAAATAAAGACAAGCACAGCAACTACTTTTCTGAACTTTCTGTCATTCCTGTAATGATCGGGTTACATTAGATAAACCAAGGAGGAAAGATCCACTTGGTACAGCTAGTTAGATTATCCTTACAAGCAGGCCAATTTCCTTTTTTCACTGGGCATATAAGCAAATTCCCTCTAAATAGGACTTTTAACATCTCTTCTGGATATCCAAATATGGTTTTACAATGCATTTGTCAGTTTCCTTATGGCTTAGGTTTTGTCACAAAGCGGTGTAAGAATTCAACTGTCTCGGCTCTAAATCATCTGTGCTTCCTAAGGGACGGCCACAGTGTTTGCGATTGTGGTTGTCGTGGGCTTGACAGTGAGGGCACTGTACGCTGTGGGCATCTGGTGAGTGAAGGCGGATGCTCAAATGTCTACAGTACTTAGAACTTCTTCCACAGCAAAAGGTCTTCCATCCTAGCACACCAGTGGCGCTGACGTAAGCTGGTAATCGTGTGTGGTATGGTATGCCAACAAGTATGGAGGTTGGATCTCTAAATAAAATATGAAAAAAATGAAAAAAAAAAAAAAAGAATTCAACTGTCTCTCTAACTAGTAAAAGTGGCAGCACAGCACTATTTATTCTAGTTTTACAAGTCCAGGATACTCATTAGTTCCAACTCTTGAGCAATTCACTAAATTCCATTTTCCAATGCTTCACTACCTTGTCTTCCTAACATATTTGACAACAAGGTATACAAGACTGCTGAGCCATAATTTTACAAATATTATCAAATGACTAGAAAACAAGGAAAAAAGACATGTGTCACATGTCACAGAAATGTATATATGTATATAATATATAATGAAAAAATATATTATATTTAATGTTAACAATGGTCATTTATTTGGAATAATTCTTTTTCAGTTTTTTCCTATAATTATTATTCAGTATTTCCTGAATAGTTTAGCCTGTATTACTTTTATAAGGAAAATGATTTTTGCAAGGGATGAAATGCCAGCATCACAGACAGTAGAGAAGTTCCCTACACATCCATACCTCACAACCAGTAAGCCCTGATACAGGAGGAACAGATGCAAAAATAATCCCTCAGAAAGTAGAATCTATAGTAAGATTTATGTCACCTTGGTATATCTGAGCAGAAAACTAAGTCCAAGCCTTCCTTAGTATTTGTCCTATGTTTATAATCCCAAACATTTGGCTTCTTTTCTACCAGAGAATACCTGATAAATGCTAGATCTGGTCAAGTGGCTGACAATTAAAATAAATGTAACTATGGTAACACTTCCATTGCCCAGCCCAGCACAAAAGATGCTACACTAAGACAGATTCTCAAGAATATAAAGATGCTTTGTTCATTCATTTCTTAACTATTCCCATATGCCTACGTGTACGTTTCCTAAGCTAGGTCATTTTAGATTTTGAATATACAAAAGGAGAAAATGAAGACAGCTGGACATTGTCTCTTCTCATAGGTCTTGGATATCAGATGTAGCCACCAGGAAAAATCATAAAGAAAAGCAGGATGAATGTTACTTTCACCAGGATAATCTGTGAAGTCTGACAGGCTGATGCTTAAACAAAGAGACAAATGTTGGAAACAGAAGAATGGTCATATTCCAGATAAATTTCTAAAGTTATGGACAAACAATTGCTTATGTGGGGTGTGAGAATAAGAATGATAATGTGAAAAAAAAGAATGATAATGTGTGCCATGCCACTTTATTTACTGATTGACTGACTGATTTTAATTTGAGTAATTAAATGTTAGCAGCTAAAAGAATAGAACACTATAGGGAAACATTTAATGGTAATAACAAATAACGAGTTTAAATATAAGCAGACAAGTACAAAGTGTTTAAAGATCAAGGGAAGATTCAGGGCAGGTACAGGACCTAGGAAGACATCACCATACAGAAGGTAACTAAAGATCACAAGATGAATTAGCAGAAAAATATAGAAGAGGTCAAAAGATGGTTCTAATATCTCCACATTTTTTTATGTTTAGAAGATGATCCAGCAGAAAGGAATAAAACAGGAGTGGTACAGAGATGAATGACACACTAAGGGAAGATACTAATTCACCTGAATATGCTGCACCATTAATAATAAATAATAAAGTGAATAAGACACATTTCGTATCACACATGTCTAAAGTCATAATGTCCTGGCTGACTTCAGAGCCTTGGCCAAAAATACAATCTTAGATTCTACTTGCTCTCCTTTTGAAATTTGGAGCTGACATGGAATACAATGCAATGCTGTATCACTGGTTAGTCCATTTGGCTTTTAGCCCAGTCTTGCTTCTTTACCTTTTCTTTAAGCCAGTGTCACTGGTGAGCGATAAGTCATTTCAGCACAGTCTGAAAAAACTACAAATTTTTCAGGGTAGCAGCTCTTACAAGCTTATCTTCTGTAAACAATGTATATCAAAATCAAATTGCAAGCATGCCACTGTGATGCAGGAAAGAGAAAGTACGTATATTTTTTTAATGTTACCATTCTACATAAAGGATGTCTTATATATGTTCGTTTCCTTACTCTTTTGCCCTTTTTAGTTAAATGCACTTTTAGCTATCATTATGTGTCTTTCTGGGGGAAAAGTAAATCCAAAGAACCAAGATCCAGTAAAACTCTCAATGTTCGCGTGAACAGCTACTTCACACGTCAATACCACAGGGAAAACTCCTCTTTCCCAAGAAAAGTCAAGCACAACAGCCCGTACATATTCCTAACTCTGATACTAACTACACAGTCTGTAACACATTTAACAAAGAAGAGTTTGTTGCTTTGGTCACAATACAGAAACTGAAGCTCATGTAAACATAGATTTTGGCCTCCTGTGGGGAGCTGCCACCAGTTTTGGGTATTTGGAAAGAGATCTTCTAAATATTTGATTTTAATTCCACTCTAGTTTTTCACCTAACATAAGTATCCAATCACATAAAAAAAAAAAAAAGAAGAAGGTTCCCTATAAAGGGATAAAATTAAAGTAGTCCTACATATTTGTAAAATCGTTTGTAATGGGTCATTACAACACAAACATTATTAGAGTGCTTTGCTGCTATAAAAAATCATTTTCAGGGTCAAATAAAGCTAGATGGCATCTATATAGTTAAATAGTTTTCTCAGGTGAAGGTGATCTAAGATACTTAACTCAGTAAAAGCACAGTGCAGATCTCTTATGAAGAATATAGACTATTTTATGGCTTTTTCCTATTTACTGGCTATAAAATTCATTTTATAGGATGAGTGTTTCCTAGAAAATGTTTTGAAAACATGTAACCTCCACTGTTCTAGCCAGATGAGTTCTCTCTACCTTTATACAAACCTTTACTTATACTTTGTGGTAGAACTTTTTTCTGTTTATAAAATATTTACATGTATTAGTTTGTGAACTCTAAGAAGAGAAATTTCTCCTTCAAATTTCTTTATTCTTCGCCTAAATCCAGGTACAGGACCAGGAACGGAAAAAAAAAAAGGAAAAGAAAAGGAAAACACTGGAAAATGCACTGAAGCCACAGCGCTGAATTAAATATTAAATTGACACATGTTTTGTTAATATGGCCCATCATCATCAGAATGATGAGCTCTCAGGCAAGCAAGATTGGCTCTTACGGCAGCTTCAGCATGGATGGTGGAATGAAATGAAATCTCAGAGTGCTTAAGTCTGCTAGAGTTTATATTTGGACAAGAAGGGATCTAGCAAGAATCTTTGAATAAAGTTAAAGATGTGGAATTAAAAAAAAAAGGTGGTGATGACACAAAGAAAGATGTACAACTTAAAAATGCTAGCTATGCTTTTTAAAATAAAAATTAAGGCAGCAAAGTCTCTCTGTCATTTTCTCATTTTGGAAACTGCTAAACTGCATGTTCCTGTCTACTCAGATAATTAATTTTATTCCTTTTCAAATCTCTGATGGGATTGAAGACCAGATAGTTTAGTTTTAAAATTAGGCTTAGTTGTTTTGGGGTTAAGACATGTTTAGGTTTAGGTAGATGTTTTAAGTTGATAGAGATGAGATATGATAGATATTAATTTGCATTCAGAACTTTAAAAGCACCAACATAGAAAAGCTGTTTTCTTCAAGGTTGCCAAATACAAACAGCCAAAACACTATGAATGTAACATTATATGAGTCCTGGTTGTTGCATGGTTCTTCTTGCTGTAGGTGGTCTGTTGTATACATGTGCAGGGATAATAATAATATACATATATATATGAAAAATAACAAAAAAGAGAAAATTAAGCCAAGCACAGTACTACATGCCTATAATCCCAACGTGTTGGAATTGGTGGCAGAAGAATTACAAATCAAAGGCAGAGCAAGATTACAGAACAAAATAAAAATTTAAAATAAAAGAGCTCAATTTTCTTTTACAGAATGAATCAAGTAGCATTTAGCTAACAATATGAGTGGCTGGTGAAGACAGGAGTGAAGCAACTCTCCCCAAACTGTAGTCTGTGCCAAAGCTATTTGTTACCCTCCAGATTTTGACAATAAGATTCTATAAATGAAACACCAGATACTTGTGTAATGAAACATGGAGAAATCTAGCTGATACTCAGCTGCAAGCTGTATCTCTACTAGCTAGGAGTTACAGTGCTGGAAGGCACCATACATGACATCTGAGGAGGAAAACGATCATCAGTCTCACCCGGCTCTGAGCATTATAACCTAAACAAATAGCCAACCTAGCAAGCTATGCCTACTAGTGCAATGGTGCAATAGAGGTATAAATGCTATGGGAATAACCAACTTTTTTTTAAAAATTTAAGGCCTACTCCATGAGATGGAACCCTTACATATCACTATCAATGAGGCAAAGAACTCCAGGCTAGGTCATGGGCCTTAAGGGAAAACCCAGTATTATTACTCTGCTAAAAGAATGCAGTGATAAAATGATTCCTAATGACATGCTGCTATTCCTATACGCCAGTACACTGTTCAACTCTCATCAGAAAAGCTTTGATTAGTAGATGGTCATTAATACAGAAACCCACAACATGTCAACATGCAAAGAATTAGAGACTTTCACCTCTAAATGGGATCTCTTTATCACAACACTCTCCTCAAGGTGCAGAGATATATGCAGAAGAGAACATGAAAAGATTTTTAAGAGTGAGAGGTTGTGAATGATTTCAAAGAAAACAGAATTTCTTCAACAAACGAGCATATAAATGCACAGACTGTGACAACATGCACATGACATGCAAAACTCAAGCCAGTCAAAATCCTACGATTGAAGAGAGAAGGTGGACACAAAATCCCACCACTAGACAAGAGTCTATTGCCACTAGGTTGCTCTTCAGTGAGGGACAATGACACTTTGACAGAATGACACTTGGTATATTGACTACACTACAGAGCAGACTCCACACCCAGAAGCAGACAATACAAATTAGACTCCTTTTTAAATTTGTTTTGTTTCCAGCTTTTCTCTTATTAGAGAGAGAAAACATGAATTTAGGTGGTGGGTGGTGAGGTGGAGAAGTGTGTGGAAGGAGTTCAGGGAAGAGAAAGAATAGGATCAAAATATATCATATGAAATTTTAAAAATGAAGAGACAAATAATTGTACATATGTTAATACATTAATTTAAATAAATTTGCATTTTATTGTACTTGTCACCTTAGCACATACCTACAATAACTAAAAGTCAATGTAAATATATATGTATATATATATATATGTGTGTATTACATATTTTAAGGTTCCTCAAATTGTATAAGCTTCAGGCAGTATGAAATGTTTATTGCAATGAAAGAAACACTATTAATTAAAATTCACTTAACTGGAAAATAATTACATTTCAACTTGAAATAGAGCTGACTGTTCTCAAAGCATTTTCTCCCAATATCACCATCACTAACAATTAAAAATCAGTGACAATTAATTTTATATCATTCTAAGAATAAATTAAGAGGAAAGAAAGCTCAGTAAGGCCTCTAGAGGAGGCAGCAAGTATACCAAAAAGCACTTAGACTTATCTAAAAATAAAACATTTAAACTCGTTCTGTAGACTTGTGCCACTGATCTGCTATAGGTTTAATAAATAAAAAGACTATTTATTAAGTAACTATACATATAAATTTTTCTTGTCCTTGTCCTTTCCTTTCTTGAAATTTGATTACGGTTTCCCACTTGGCATGGATATGAGACAATCTTATGAGATAAAGAAAAACCTAGTATATATTGTTTCATTCATAGAAATTTATCTCCAAGGCATCAACCTAATTTTATTTTTGGATGCTTTTGATTACTGTGATGGTTGCACTGTGAGTAAATGTCCATGGTGGTAATTTCATGGCTAACATACTAGATAAATGCAATAAATAATTAAAGCTAGAGTTATGCATTCTAATAAGTTTATTGGACTGCCTCCTAAAACAATTAACAGTAATGTAGAATGGCTACAGCAGGCAGATAGGAAAGCAAATCATACAAGAGATCATTTTTGTAAGATTCACAGCTGCTCTGCTATTAAAGCTAGTGGGAAACTCTTCTTCTAGAGGCTATTTTCCTGGTTCATTTCATAGCATTTAGCACTGAAAAACATAAATTAATTGAAAGAAAGAAGGGGAAGGCAAGAAAAAGAAACCTAAAAGCACAGGATTCCACAAACAGGCTAAGCCTCCACACACCTCGTGCAGTTTGGGGCAACTTGCATGGTATATATAATTTTGCCATGACTAGCAATAGGCACCCTTTGCTATTATTAATGCAATTCAGCTGATATGAACAGACAAAATTGAAAGAGGAGGAGACTGTGCTTTATTATCTGTAGCCGAATTTCAATTTTCTCTTTCAAGTACAGTTGAATGCATTTTCTTTGCAACCCAAAGACAGAAGATCTTGATTACTGTTGCAAGAATAATCTTAGTCTTTGTGTAAAGATAGGGAAAAGTAAATAGTTTTTCTGAATGATGTGTCATCTTGTGAACTTACAAAGCAAGATATATTTTTGGAGGTAAGGAAATTAAATTAGGGTAAATGGGAGACCCATTAAAATGACACTGAAGGCTTATTTTATAGTCCCCGGCCGGCTTCCCAATTGTCCTCTATTTCTGCTTCACCTCAGGGGCAGAGACAACTGAACCAGAAACAAACAGGGTCAAGACAGGGGCAACTGTCTGGGAATCCAGGTCACTCAGGCTGTAGGCCTTGTCATGAATTGTTAGCTGTGTTTTCAAATTAAGTTTCTGTTTCCCTTCTCCCTGGCTACCACAATTGTTTCAGATCTTTACACACACAAAGAGACAGACAGACAGACAGACAGACAGACAGACACAACACAATGTGGTAAAGTAAAGGAGGAGGATCCAGAAGGAGAGAGGAACAGGAAGGGAGGGAAGAAGTTGTTCCTAAGTTACCTCATTTGATCTACTCATAAATTAAGTCTATAAAACTGTGTATTCCTTTGAAATCTCTGTTCAAAAAGCCAAAATTACTTTACATATTCTCTTCATTTCCTGTTTGTATTATTCCAGTATTTCTCTAACTGCTCTTCCTGACTCCTGTCTCTCCACACTCAATTTACCCTGTATTTATTTTCTAAAGTGTTGGTTTTGTATTCTTTTACTTCTCTATTTGAAAACTGTACTAATCTCACATTGCAACAGTAACAAGTATTAAAACTCTTTGGTGTAACCTGCTACATTCATTTCTCCATGGTTCACCCTCTGTTCTCTGCTCTATAGATTCAATTGCTGATTAACTCAGAGGCTTTCCCTCACATTACTTCATGCACACCAGTCAACTCTTTCTCTCTAGATGGTGAAGAGTCAACTAGCACATGTTCAAGAAATGGAACCATCAACTCAGGTATTTATCAAAAGGGAGCTATTCAAATACACCAAAATACATTAATATAGCAAAGTATTACTGTATAACTGTAAAAAGCACAGGATGTACTCCAGACAAGCATGAATCTATGTTCACAAAATGCAGTTAGCTTTTACAAAAAGGGCACAGAACAGTGTAAACAATTCATTATATAGAAAAGGGAAAACAATTAGGAATATATGCTCATATTTGTGCATATTTATGTTTAAAAACATGACCCAGAGAGAAAGAAGAGCCTCCGGGGCACTTGACGGTATAGTTCTGATTCAGGAGCTCACACTGCTTTGGTTTGTTTCTGTCACTTGCAAATTTAATCTTAAGCCTACATTTAAAATAACTAAAATAATTCTTAGTGCAGAGAGCTGAAGCGATATATCATAATGAGTTAACACTGACCAAAAGTATGCATAGACATCATTAGGTATTTACTTATTATATGTTTTCCTTTTTAAAAAAAATGTGAGGGAGTAAATGAAGATACAGGGGATGGGAATGGGTTGAGACACAAAAAGATTTACCAAGCTATATACTTGTAGATCACTTTTGAGTTTGAAAGTCTTGGATTCATGAATCAAGACCAACAAAATAATATATAAATTTAGAATTGTCTCTCCACCCATTACTTCAAATATAAGATAATCCTCAATCCTAAAACAGCTTTCCATAAAAAATTAAAAGCGAAAGAAAAAGGACATGCGAGTAGTTTTATTTTGATCTCACCAGGGTGCAGTTCAATTTATATGTGCACCCTACAGGCCAGGGCAGGCCTGTCACTGTCTGAGTTTTCTATTATGTTTTTATAATAGCTAAGAAGAAAATGAATTCAGTGTACTGTGGCCAGAAGAGATGTAATCTGAGCTATACCTGTCTTTCAGAAAAGTTTAAGAGTTTACCATCAAATTACCAGATTTGAATTAAAAAACATTTTCATCCTTAAAATGTGTTAAATTTTTCTTTATGCCATCATAGTTTCTGGTATTGTATGGGTGCTACTGGAAATAGACTTTAACTAAATAAATGAACCTATCTCTAGTAGACAGACACTTTCAAGCCTGCATCATGGTGACACTAACTAGAGAATCCCTACACTGGTGAAGTGTGCCTTTTAGGGAAGGCCATAGTTTATCCTGCAGAACTACTATAAACAGACTCCTGACCGAGAGCTGTAATTGATGCCTCTGAAGTTTGTTCCCCTAGGTGTCCAGTGAGAATCAATTTCTCTTTCCTGTGTTCCTTCAGGCATTGCCATTCACCACCGAATTGCTCACACTTGAACACTTTTCTTTACTACCACCACAGAACGTGAGGAGGGTGCGCACCAGAGACACAATTATTATACACTCTTTAATAGGTAACTCTAAGCGATTCTAACTGCAGAACCTACCTATGACTCCTCTGATTTTCACAGAACCCATTTTTTTTATTTCCTCAGCTATCTCAATTGTTTTACAATAAAATATTCTGGTTTTTCTTTAATAAAAAAAAAGACTTGTCAAATATATGGAAGCATTTTTCATGTTTCCTTAGATGGCTTTCTGAAATTTCTTTTACGTAAGTACTGCCAACTCAGGCTGATTAGGGATCAGTCTTGTTTCACCCAAGTAGCCACTGAGCACTACGTGTTTCCTAACACTCTGCTGTACACCTTTGGATCCCACTTGAAACCAGTTCCCTCTTGAAGATATTTACATCAAATCTCACTTTTAGGTCATTTCTAGTAAAACTTTTATTTTGTTCCGAAAGAAAAAGAATCTTCCCCCAGATTGCATATGTACTGTTTATATTCTTCCATTGCTGTAAATTAACACTACAGTACAAATTTTAAACTATTTTGGGATACCCAAATCCTATGAAAAATCACTTGCTTTCATAATCACAGGTTTTGTAATAATTTTAACCACCTGTTTCTCATCAAAATTTGTTAACATATATTGTACTCTTTTTACACAAATGGTCCTCATTCCTTATAAAACTGACTTCATAATTCCAGCTTCATAATTACCTATCTTTATGCAGTTCCTGTGGTAGAGTAAGTTTAGATTCCAGTCATCAAAATTACTGTCTGAGTACACAAAATTATCAAATAGAAAGCCAACTGAAGATTAAGAGCTTCAGGCAACTTTAAAACCCATATACAAGTCCTGTATGTCCAAGGTTTGTCTTTCTGTAATTCTCTCTCTTACCTGAGTAAGAGACAAAATAACAGAAAAATACAGCAGAAGCTGCGTCTACTTTCTATGCCACCTGCTTATGCCTCACACTGTATAGTTGCATGTTGCAAAACAAACAAAAAACATCTTTGAGTTCTAAACTGCTTCCATACAAAAATAAATATACCATCACGTCTTTGTTTCATACTAAGTTACATTAAAAAGTAATAATTTTCACAGATATTCAGGCCAGGCTCAGCAGTGGAAAAAGTTTAGGACCCATTTAATTAATATGGCTACCTTCCACTCCTGTGAGAACTTGTGCTTGCTGTGCCTCTCAAAGCTCTCTAGCCCTTTTCAGAGACCAAGGCATCCAAATTTGCCTCTGGAGAAAACACCATTAACTTCTAAAAAACATCCGCTCTTGAGTGAACAGAAAACAGCCTGTCACCCGGTGCCTGACTCACCACCTCCCGCTGAAACTGAGCCTGGGCATGGCAGGGCCAGCCTGGACACACAGTGAAAGGAACAGGCAGGCTGTCTCTAGAAACAAAAATGGCCATCACGACTCACTTTGCAGTACTGAATTTCCCTTCCGCTCTCACTCTATGTGCTAAGATGTTGGGCTGTGAGGGAAATCCAACACAAAGGTCTCTTTCTCCTCTGGGAAAAACAAAAGAAGGGGTCGACCTAGTGTTAACAGAGATGATCTCTGCGAAGGACTGATAAAACTGAATCCCCAAACAGGACTTACCCGCGACCACACAGGAACAAGGCAAAAGAAGATGGCGCTGAGGCGAATCCAGTACCTGTCGATCTCACTTCGGAGACTGAGGGACTTCCTGTGGCAGCTCCCGCCCTGGCGGAAGAAAGGGGGCGTGTCACACATGAAGATTGCAAACTGACCAATCAAATTACTTCATTACCTCCACAGGAAAAGACAAGGAAATTGACATTAAGACTGGCTTCCTGTATACTGAAAACAAACAAACCAAACAAACAAAACATGAAGATATGCATTCTGACACTCCATTGCATCATTTCTCTAGTTGGCATTCTTCCCTTCCAAACCAAGCCTAGGTGCTTTCTCTCAATTATATTTTTATTTCAATTAGTTATGAGAGAATTTTGAGATTGATTTGTAACTTCAAAGGCAAATCAAAGCTCCTTATAGTTATCTGACCTCTCCTATTTCAAGATGCTTATAATGGTGATAAAATAATCTTATCACCAAGAGGGGACTTTTGAAACAGAAAGTGGCAATATAATTATTTAGAATTCTAGGAGTTAAAGATTTGAGGATGTGACTTTGATGAAACAATAAATAGTATAGCTAACTCAAAGTTGATTTTGCAAACAAATTATCTCTAAACACTAAAATAATAAAGGCATATTGTATGACTTATACTAAAGACAAAAGTTCCCAAAATCTCTATGTACAAAATATAAATTCAAAATAACAATAACAATTATTGTCATGTGTTGATGTGTTTTAACTAATATATCAACATTAATGTCTTAATATTATCATTAATATTTTCTGAAAACATATTTTGATATGGTGCTGTGTTTTTTAAACTCTTAAAATTACCTCATGTGATGGTTTGGATGAGAATGGCCCCTGTGAACTGGATAATCTGAAGACTTGGTCCTCAGTTGGTGGGACTGTTTGTGAAGCTTTAGGAGGAATGGCCTTATTAGAGGAGGTGTGGCCTTATTAGAGGAGGTGTGGCCTTGTTGTAGGAGGTGTGGCCTTCTCGGTGGAGGTGTGGCTTTGTTGGAGGAGGCTGGTCAAAGAAGGTTTCAGGTTTCAAATCACAAGCCATCCCTCCCCATTTCCCATTCTTATTCTCTGCCTCCTACCTGGCCATCAGTAGTTACTGCTCCAGCTTTATTCCTACCTATTGCTGCTGTCCCTGTCATGACGGTTAAGAACTCTAACCCTCTGAAACTGTAAGCCCCAAATTAAACATTTCTTTTATAAGTTTCAGTGGCCATGGTGCTTTATCATGGTAATAGAAAAGTAACTGAGAAAACTTCACCCTTCTTGAATTGTTTTTAGTCTTGTGTCACTCAGAGATTCACTAGTGTGACTCAAGTATTAATTTTGTAAAATATAGATTGTACAAATAAAGAATAAAAATAAAAGAAATTGTCCAGGACCAGAAAGTTTTCTAGGTAAAGTCTCAGCTATTGTTAGTTCAAGATTTTAAAGGCAAAAATCACAAGATTACATGTATTTTGCATATGTGTAGGCAGAGCCTAATTTTAACATGTGTCTTGCAGTTGTCCTAGTCATCTTTTTCAGCAGAGTAAGCAAATTTGAATACAAAAGCAGAAACAGCAGTCAGTCTTATGACCTATTCTCTTTCTAGAATAGCAAATTTCACAAGCACAGTCAGTTTGAGAATAGTCTTTAACTTCTGGAGCAGAGGGAAATGGGCAGACTGGTTAGCCTGTAATAGTTAAGGACTTATAAACTAGAGGCTTCTTTTTTCTTTTTTTTTTTTTCAAGCATAGAAACTCTAAACTTTAAATGTAATATTACCCATCACAAAATATGAATTTTATAGTGGATATACATGATCTTGTTTACATCATCATTTTAATTTGCATTGTAAATAACACTATATTTTAAAATATGTAATATTTAGTATCATGATAACTTTACCTATATTCAGAGTACTTATCGTCAGAAATACTTATAAATAAACTTTTCATTATTCACAATACACTTGAAGACATTCTCTAGTGTTGTAAATTGAACAAAATCACATGTGAAACCACTAATGTACATAGTTTTATATTTTTTTATGTATCATCTAAGTAAGAATATAAGGAGGAGGAGGATTCCTATAGCTGACAATAACACAAAAATCAAGATAGAGATCCTACAAGGTCTATCCAGATGGCTCAGGAGTAGAGTGCTAGCCTACTATTGTAAGTCACTGAGTTTGCTTCCCACTACAACATAATGACACACAGCTATGCAGTCTCATGACTGTAATCCTAGCAGTCTGGAAATTAAGGCAAAAGAATTAGCCTCAAGTTTCTCACAAGCCTTGGCTATATATTGTCATTCAAATGAACTGGGATACAGGATGATGCTCTGTCCCCATGTGGGAGAAGGAAAAAGATGAAAAATAAATGAACTCACAAGTTTCAGGATTTTCTTGCTTTTAATAGCTGAGTAGTATTCCATAGTGTAAATGTACCACTATTTCTTTATCCATTCTTCTAATGAGGGACACTTAGGCTGTTTCCAGGTTTTGGCTATTATGAATAAGGCTGCTATGAACATGGTTGAGCAAATGTTCTTGTTGTGTGCTGGGGCATCTTCTGGGTATATTCCAAGGAGTGGAATATCTGGGTCTTGAGGAAGCCTTATTCCCAGTTTTCTGAGATAGCACCAGATAGATTTCCAAAGTGGTTGTACAAGTTTGTATTCCCATCAACAATGAAAGAGTGTTCCTCTTTCTCCACATCCTCGCCAGCATGTGGTGTTGCTTGATTTTTTTTTTAATTTATTTAACTTTATTTTATGTGCCTTGGTGTGGGGTGTCAGGTCCCTTGGAATTGGAATTACAGACAGTTGTGAGCTGCCATGTGGGTGCTGGGAATTGAACCTGGGTCCTTCAGAAGAGCAGACAGTGCTCTTAACCACTGAGCCATCTCTCCAGCCCATTGCTTGATTTTTTTTAATCTCAACCATTCTGATAGGTGTAAGCTAGAAAGGATCATAATGAGTGAGTTAATCCAAAAGCAGAAAGACTCAAATGGTATATACTCACTTATAATTGGACACTAGCCCAAGGGATATGTCCCATGAAAGTCTTCACTTACCAGAAAATTGTGATAGCCATGAGGACATCCTATTGGGACTCTAGGTGAGAGAAGGATGGGAGAATGGGGAAATAGAAATATCCAGAGGGTCCTACAAGAAGAACATTATGATGGGTGGATCTGGGCCCAGGGGTTCTGCTCAAACTACAGCACCAACCAAGGACAATACGTGCAGTAAACATTGACCCCTTGCCCAGATCTAGCCAATGGACAGGACAATCTCCACGGTTGAGTGGAGAGTGGGGACTGACTTTCACACAAACTCCAGTGCCCCATATTTGACCACGTCCCCTGGATGGGGAGGCCTGGTGGCACTCAGAGGAAGGATAGCAGGTTACCAAGAAGAGACTTGATACCCTATGAGCATATAAAGGGGGAGGAAATCCCCCTCAGTCACAGTCATAGGGGAGGGGAGTAAGGGGAAAATGAGAGGGAGGAAGGAATGGGAGGGATGAGATAACAATTGAGATGTAATATAAATAAATTAATAAAAAAGAAAAATACATGAACTCATATGAAACCTGGGAGAAAAAAATTGCAAAAAAAAAAAAAAACATCTGTATGGTCTGCTAGAGATGGTGGCACACACCTATAATCACTGTACTCAGAAAGTACATGAAGAAGATTGCAGCAACCTTTAGTATCCCTTTGTTTACATAGCAACATGCTATCCAGAGCTCCATGGTGACAGTCTGTCCCAAAAACACAAAAGAAAAAAAGGAGAAAAGGGAAATGCACATGGACTCTTGGGGGGAGGGGGAAGTCTGGAATTTAAAAATGTCTTCCATTTTGCTAGTTTCTTGTCTTCAGTCCCATCTTTCATAGATAGATAGATGGATAGATAGATAGATAGATAGATAGATAGATAGATAGATAGATGGCACAAGATAGTACAAGAAACTCAACTTTCTCACTGTTTCTTTTGAACATTGTCCTGTAGTATCATGGTGATTTCACAATAACACCATGATAGGTAGGGATGGTGATCTGCACTCTGTGCCTTCTACACACTAATTATCAAAACTCTTGAAACAAGCCTTAGCAGTAATATCATTTGTAAATTTTTGAGAGCACATTGCTACTGAAAAGTTTTACAGAAAAGTTAAAAGGTGTTTTACTAAGCAATAAGCTGTTTGCAGTTATGCAGTGAATCATAGAATCCCTCTTTCAGTGACATTTGTTCTGTGCGCAGTTGTGAAAGTAGCTGCAGTCAGCCTCAACTTTCCAGGAAGATTTTTTGTGCTTTAAATTTATTGTGTTCCGCAAAGCCCAGCTATTACCACATTGTGACTCAAAGGGCGCTGTTTGTCAGTAGGCTGCACCTTGACCAGGCTGGGGTTAAATGCTACCCTACCTGGACAGTAAGGTTAGGTACTGTGATATTTTGACCACACTGTAACTCTATAGTTGTAGCTAGACAAAAAGAAAATTAACAATATATATCATTTGGAGGACATTTGGTAAACTAATATCTTAGTCAAGAAGGAGCTCGAATATAAAATTATGTAGATAGTCTATCACTTGCAAAATGCATTCACCATAGGGTGCTATGCTCTCCTACAACATGGCCGTGTTTACTATATTACCTTATACTCTCCTGGGGCATGAAAATCCATGCAGTTCGTAAATCACTACTTTTTGCTTCTTGTTAAGTTTTCACTTTTAAAACCAGTGGTTCAGAAGTTATTTGACAGTTTTGAATTCCATTTATTCAGAGCATCCTATATTATAAACTAAGTTTGTAAATTCTGCCTAAGCAACTCTTCTCAGATTTGGGATATTTCAAATCTCACTTTACAGCTGCTCACTTGCCTACACAACTCCAAGTCTAGAGTTTATTGACTAAGCAAAGTGCACCTCTCTATCAGCAGGGAAGGTGTCCTACCCCAGGGTCACTGCTTTACAGTTCAGGGTCCCCTTGATTCCCACTGAGCTGCTGGATAACTAAGCCGCAAGCAATAAGTGTCTATGCTCAGGTTTTTACTGGAACTAGATAACTTCAAGTTTTAACCAGCCTGCTTAGAGAAATATCTGTAGAATAAATCTCTTGCAGTTTTTAATTCATATGTTACAAGTGTGGACATGTTATATACATCTCCTATAAAGGTTGTTGAAGGATATATGGTTCTTCTATATCTCTTTGGATTGATAATTTGAGTACTAGGTAGTGTATACACCTCACAATATATACACCAAAGAGAAACAATAGCCTAGGGCTTTGTTTCAGAAGCTTTAATTCTGTACTAATTATAAGATTAATTATTCAAATATCATTTTAATACCTCTAAGTTAAAGACAGTATAATAGAATCTAAATTTGATAGAAATATGTCAACTTCCAAAAAGTGGTGAAATAACAACATTCACTAGACTGTGTCAATATATGAAATTTAAAGATAGCCGTAATTCTTCAGCTTATGTTTCATTGAGGTCAAATCTGTATCTCCATTCTTCGAGTGCATTTGAACACTTACTTCTGAGACTTCCATGCCATAAGAAAAAGAGACTCCAAGTAAGAACCTCCAGATTAGCCCACAGACCAATGATGAAAACGCCATTCTGTTTTAAAATGTTAAATGTTAATTTCTAGTGAAGTTTACTAAGCTGCAAAAGATACCCAGAATAACAGTCATGTCCACGGAGCACATCTTTGTGCACACCCTTTTAAAAGCAAACTCCTAGACAGTGATACGGTAAATTTCAAAGTCATTTCAGATGAGTGATGATCATTATTTTTATTGATGAAGAAACTAATCAGTGGCAAAATTATAGGATATACCAAAACCACATAGTGATAAATATTATGAATCTCAAGACCTTAGAACAGTGCTACAACCTGCCCTTATGTAGTAACTAAGGCACTCTATTGCTGTGTTACAAAGTCAAATAGGAATTTTCATAGTATTGTTTGTTTCTTAATATGTTTGTTTAATTGTTTTGCTAACATTGAGTTAATTTACCAAACATATTTTCATCCTTATATATTATATAAAATATCACATATATGTGTATATAACATGAATACACTGTAAAAAACTGAAAGTAAAATATATAAAAATCACCAGAAATGAAATTATGTAACTATATGTTAGAAATGTTCAAATACAATTAAGTGAAAACTATAAGAGTGAATATTGACATTACAGGTATGTAAGTAGTTGTTTACACAGCTCAGACTTGCTACTACTCAGAAAGAAGAAATTCAAAATCTTCTAACTAAAATGAGTTGCATGTATATTACCTCATCTTGATACAATATTATAAACATAACTATCTGAAACCATGACATTGTGAAATTCAAAGTAAAATAAAATACCAAATTTACATGTAATCTGCTCTTGAAATGTTTGTAACCAAGAGGTGTTAAGAATCTATCCAAAGGATGGCATGATAATGCAAGGAATGCAACAAATCATTATTTACAACTGAAATGCCAATTTTGCCTTTTTATGCCTTAAAACCTCAGAGTGGTTTTGCCCTTTATTTTTATTTTCACACATTCAATTTTTGTCCATCCAGTTCTTCTTATACAGTAATAAAAAGCTCCATTTGTATTCACAGGAAAACATTTCTTACCAACCAGATATCAAGTAGGTTAAGTGGCTGGGTTTTACACTTATGCCCATGAACCCAACAACACCAAGTAAAAGTCTCTCAACCAGAAATAATTTAATAGTGTTCTCAGGAGCACCAGAAGAGACGTCTATACTTTCTGTGCATGTAACTACTCATTAAAAATGATTTTTATTATTTAAGTTCAGGATCTTCTAAGTCAATGCATGAGTATTGTTAAAGGTGCACAAATTCATTGGCACATTCAATTGACAAATATAAATTCTTCATGATATTAAGGACAGAAATCTTCCCCAAGATGCTAGTATGAAATGAATTATTTTATTTCTATATCCTCTCACCAAATGACAGGAGAGTGAAACAGTAAAAAGAGACAAATATATGTTATTTGTCTTCTCAAAACTTTAAAAGCTTATGTCAGTTTTTATTATGCACATTTCAACATCTGTCAAAATTTCAATAACTATTATAACTACAATTAAAGAGCCATTATTACATTTTATAGCAAAGCATAAAAAATATTAATTAGTGATAGTATACAGTTTAAGTAAGAATTTGGTTTTTTTAATTTTTTATATAATTAAGAATAATTATTAAGATGTGCCATGAAATGAATGATGATGCTCACGTATCATAGGTCAGTGTTAGAATTTATCAGATATTTCATCAAAACTTTACTGATAAAACATACGGGATGATATTTATGAGTATATCAATTAAAATGTTTTAAAAGATGTTCTGGTAACAGACCGTGGCAAATAAATAAAAAGTTTGTGATTTTCTTTTGTTGAAGTCACTTATCATCCTGATTCTGAACTCATCCTGAATTCAAATTATCCAGTTTAGAACGTAGCTATGCTATAATCTTGTTTGTCATAAAAAATTGGTATGATATCTTAATCTACTGACATTAATACTGGCATTAAATTTCTGAGATAAAGATGTGAACTTCAGACTGAAGAAACTGTCTCCCTAACATTCATTGGTATATAGAACTTTATGAATATAAAAAAATATAGTAACATATAACCATGAAAGGTCACATAAAAAACACATTACAGGAAGAAATTGTCAAAGTTAATTTCCCTAGATGTAGTCACAGGTGTTCTCAGCAAAGACATGCACAAAGCTTCCAGCAACACAAAAGCAGGCAAAACGCACCCCGAGCAAAGGACTTTGCTTGACAGGTTGCTAAGGTAAGGTTGCATGGGGTACAGTCGGGGACATTTGATGTAATTTGGATGGGAAAATCACTAAACAGACGAAGGTATAGTTCAATGGTGACCTCTGGATGGACTGTGCTGTCTCTGAACGTCACAGTGAGTGATTCATGTTTCATCTCATCTGATGGGGCACTGGCAGCAATTCTAAGGTAGGTGAGAAAGGAATAGAAATGTTCTTTAGACATAGTATGATGTCATTCTGTAGAATGGGCGAGTCTAGGAAGATGAGATCGAGAAACCCGTAAGAAGGTCAATTCTTGAGCAGAAATGCAAGAAGTAATTGTATAATAGAAAGTAGATTATGTATCGCTCAGCTTTTATGATGAATGTTAGCATTTCAGGTCTGTTCTTTGAGGGAGGTATTTGAATAACTCAGTTAGCACAGTCCCCAAAGGGTATTTTCAATTCTATGCATAGTTTATTCTTAGAATGGCCAGAAGGCATAATTCTATTCACATTTCAATCTTTTCCAAAATAAAGAGAATTACCCCTCCCCCATGTGATTTTTTTTGGGGGGGGGCTGGAAGAAACATTAGACCTATTCTTATTTATGAGTGAAGAATGCATTGTTCTCATTTATTGAGAACCATTATCTGTTATACAATGTAAGGAGTGATTTAAAAGTACAACTTGAAAATTTACAAAAATAGAATGCATTCAACTTTTTTCTCCTGCAAGCAGAATAAATAGGGATTTTTGCTTTTTTATCTGTGACAGTAACACAACAGACTATGAAGAAAACAGTATTAGCATGGTACAGCTTTTGTTTGCATTAAGGGAACAGTAGGCAAAATCAGAGAAATTAAAGATGTGTTATCAAAACATTAATGTAGCATCCCAACAGATGCATTCTTTTTATGATTATGCGTGTATCGGTCTGTTCGGTTTTCTTTTTGTGATTTTTAAAAAATTTATCTTTAATTTGTATGTTCATTTTACGTCCCTATTGTACCAATGAAAACATGTTTGTGGGACATTTTGACAATAATGTTATTAAGTAAAAACTCATGTAAGGCTTACTTAACAAAGTGTACAGCTGATTTAACTGTTATCTTAAAAGTAATGATACAAATTCACCAATCTTTTTTCCTAGAATGACAAAACGAATGTAATATTAATTACATTATTAAATGGATAATATTATTTTACATTCACTAGGATAAAATCAAAGAGATAGCATTTAATAATTCTCAAGGTGCATGCATATTTGACATCAACAAATAAACCACAATTTAATAGCAAGAAGTTGGTATAAGTTTTCTTCTGAGAGAGATTAATTTAAGCAATACAAAGGATAACAACAAAGATTAGGAAACATTGTAAATACATTACAATTACCAAACCACCAAGGTTTATGTTCATAACCAAGAGACAGGTAATGAGCTTCCTTCAGCATCTAATTACTCAGGAAGTAGACTGACCTTTGATGGTTATTCTACTGTAAGCATGAGCTGTGTAGAAACTATTCATAGAAAATTAAAACAAATGCAGCTAGTGAAATGTAAGCAATTGAAGAGTCATTATCCCACCGTATCTTCTAGGAGCTTGCTTTTTCTTACATTTCTCTTTATCCTTGAATATGTAGCTAGAGGTGGGTTGTAATTTTTATTTCATTTATTAATTTGTTCATTTGTGTGTATGTATGTATGTATGTATGTATAAGTGTGTGCATGCACTTAGGCATATGGATGCCCTCAAATGTCAGAAAAAAAAGCCTTATATCCCCTAGAATGTTGGCTCTCAACCTTCATAATGCTGTGACCCTTTAATACAGTTCCTTATGTTATGGTGACTCCAAACTATAAAATTCTTTCATTGCTACTTCATAATGGTAATTTTGCTACTATTATGAATCATAATGTAAATATCTGAACTGCAACCCTTTTGGGCTTGCAGTCCACAGATTGAGAACCACTGCCCTAGAGATAGGGATACAGGAAGTTGTGAGCTGTCACACATGGTTGCTAAAGTCTGTACTCCGAACCTTTGCAAGCTCAGCAAGTATTCTTAACCAGAAAGCTATCTCTCCAATGCTTACCTATGCTTTTATATTATAAACCTTAAGAAAATAAAAGCAGGCATTTTCCTAAGGAGTATTTAAGTCAATTGGAAACACTGTTTTATACTCAATATGCCTTCAGAAATTAAATACTATACTTGCGTAAGTACAAATTATGTAATAAAATGAATGTATATTTTAAGTATCAATGCCTTAATTAAAGTTATCTTACTAGAGTAGATTACCATATATAACTAACTAATAAATAAAAGAGGAAGGATTTAAATATTCTCCTGAAGGTAAACAAAATAATAATGTGAGGATAATGTGAAGATACGCCATTTTAATGTGTATTTATATATAAGGAAATGTATGTATAAATGTGTTACAGACAGCATGTGATATTCTTCCTTGTAGGCACATTCTCTCATTTAAAAGGTATAATCAAAAGCCTGATTGTTTTTTCCTCTAGGAAATAATTGTGTCAAAACATTTGCATTCAAAATGTTTTATCTAACATTATATGATGTAAATAAAAAGCATAGAATATTGTTTAAAGTGATTCTTTTCAAATACATGTTGATAATATCTCAAGATAAATATTAAAAGTCATAATCTCATATAATAAAAATTAATATTATTCAATTTCTCAAAAATTAGCTATGTTTTTTAGAGTTTAAACCATAGATCACTTTTCTTCTGTCATTTTGAATCTTGACTTTGGTTTCAGGCAGTGATAAACACAAACACACACACACACACACAGAGAGAGAGAGAAAGAGAGAGAGAGAGAGAGAGAACATCAAAATAGTAATTGTTGTTTTCTGATATCATAATAGCTATAATAGATACTATAATTCTTCTTCCTTCTTGTCATATTTTCTAAAAATTAAAAATTTCCAGAGCTGAAGCCTAGATATTGTTGCTTATGCAGGAAATTACAAGCCAGCAAAAATTAGAGCAGTAATGGTAGCAGAGATGCAAATGTGAAATATTATATCATACATAAGACTGGCTAATGTAGGAGAAGGAAATTAATGTATATAATAAATTATTCATAAAATAAATTAAATGCAAATTGTATTGAGAATAACAATGTTTTATATTTTAATGCTTCTGAAGTTTAGTTTCCACAATTACATCTTAAGATGTCAGTGTCAATGATTACATTTTATAGAATTTATATCCTTACTACTAGGGTGAGGACAAGTTTTCACTGAGATGCTGAGGCCTGAGCTGTTGGTTCAGAAGAAGGTGTTTACTCTTCATGACCTCCACAGTTTCATCACTAAAGGAATTATCAGGACACCTCTGCCATTAGAAGCACATCAATGTGTCTAAATGTTTTAAGATACAAAAGAGGTTTTCATAATAAGCAATAAGTCTACTTTGAGAAACAAGTTTGCTTAAAGATATGACACATAAAAAGCCATTTCTAAATCAAATATTTGAAACATATAATATCCCTTCTCTCAAAAGAAATCTGCACGAACAAAACATTTGCACTGTGTTGCACTACAGAGAACCACAGCAGCGTCGAGAACAAGTTCATCATTTTTGAGGAAGTCACATGGGATGGCTCAAAGTTCATCTTCCAGTCTATGGGAAAGAGGCCGACTCTGGGAAATCCAACTCCTAGAACCACAGACTGAATTGTTGTAAACATCAGCGTTTACACTTTTTATTGTCATAGCAAACAATAATAAAACCTGGAGAACAACAAACCTTGTTCTTGTAGTATTGTAGTATAGTATCATACACAGTATTTTTTCTTCATTTCACTATAAAAATACTTTTCGCTGTAAAACTCAACAAATAAAAATTATATTGGCAGAGGAGGAAGAGAACCACCTTATATCTACCTTTCACCGCAGAGCAATAGAAAAACAAACAAACCAAAAACACCTTTACTTTTCCATGTTTTCTGCAGTTTCATCATCAAAGTAATTATCAGGGTATCTCTGTCATTAGCAGCAAATCAGTAGAAAATTCATCACTCTTTTTTATATTCTATCCATCCCATGTGATGTTGCACAAATATGGCTTTACATGAAAACTTTACAATGCAAAGCTTCATAAAATAATGTGGTCAGCCAGTAACAATGCATCTGTCCTTTGATGAATGAGAGCCTCAACACAGTGTACTATACACTGCACTAGGAAGCAATGTAAATAATCATTAAAAGCGACAGCACTTCATCAGCAACATCGGCAAAGAGAGAATACAGACTGCAGTTAGGAAACAAGACTTGAAAAAGATTCTGTTGACCAAAGAGTAACTGCATTAGTATACATTTTCTGTTATCAGGGTTACAGTTTCTTTCCCCAAAGAGATGTATTTCCAAGTACTCTCATGTAATAATTTAGTTAATTTTATTCTCAGAGTAAAAACTAGACATATGTGGATGTGGAGAAATGTCTTGAATGGATGTAACAACTGTCAATAAAGCGCTGTTTAGCCAATCAGCTGGGCAGAAGGACAGGAAGAGGAAGGTGGAACTTCCTGGAGAGGGGCCAGAACCAAGAAGGACAGTTGAGAGAAAAGGAAGTATTTTTTTGAGTTGAGGAGGATGTGGGAGAGAAACGGCCCAAGATCATAGTGGCAAGTACTTGAGGTATATGTATGTTCTGAGGCTTAGAGTAGTTTGTTTATGTTAGATTAGGAGTAGATTGTGTCAGTTTAGATTCTGCCCAGCATAGTGTTGGCAGCTTTAAAGTACATTTCAGACTCTGTGTCAGTTATTAACTGTCTTAGGCCAAGCTGAGCATGTGGAAAAAATGAAAAAGTCAATTCATCAAACTAGTGCCATCAAACAGATGACATGGACATACACTGAAAGCAGTCTAACTATACATCACATTCTAATATCCCTATGTGAAAGAATGTAATGCAGAAAAGAGAGATTTTTCTAGTACAAATTTATATCATTTCTTTATGTTACTTAGAATTTTGCTGACATTTATTTCTTCTCTTGCAGAATGTCTAGTGATTTTTTCTATCTCTGAATCCTTTCTTCTCTTGAGACAGGATCTCCCACCGAACCTGGACCTAAGCAGAGGCCAGCAAATTCCAGCGATTATCCTGACTTGCCTTTATCAATGCTTGGGCTATTTACACATAAGCAGCCAAGTTGGGCTTTTATGTGAATGTTGCAGCCTGAACTCAGATCATCATATTGAAATAGCAAATGTTTTTACCAGATGAGCCATTTCCTCTGCCTCTCCTTTATCATTTAAGGGAAAAACCTGGTGATAGGAAAATTATGCTATTAAGAAAGTACAAACATTTCAAAATCTACATTAAATTCATTATTTTTTTTAAAAACCAGATGTTTTTGTTCTCTTGGCTAAAGGAATTGTCAGTCTAGTAACTTGATGAATTGGAGAACAGCAAAATATAATCAATGAACTAAAACTATTTATCTCAGAATATAAACAGAACACTGAAAAGTGAAGCCTAGGAGTAAAAACCTTGAAAGGAGATGAGAAAAAAGAGATCTTACAAGAACGCATCTGGGATTCCCCAAAGGAAGCTAAAGATCCTTGGTGAAGTTCTGTGATCTCCATTCTTTTGGTCAATTCCTAGTCCTTTGCAGTGTTCTTGGGAGCTATATGGTTGATTTAACACAGATAAATTCAACCATAACACCCAGTTTCAGTGATACCTGACACTTAGAGGGCATGAACCATTTAGCTTTGGTTACCATAGCAATGAAGGATACCTAATTCAGTTGCTCATCTAGTGGAAACTTACACTCTAAAGGGTAATTTATTTAAAGATGATGGAACAAACATGTTTGAATTCATCTCCTACATAAGAAACTCTAAAATAATATAGATTTTGAAAATTTGAAGAAAAACTCAAAGCCACATATTTAGATTAGTAATTTATGACACACTATAACAAATGGATTTCCGAAAGGGGGATATTTGATCTAACAAGGTAAAGGCTGGCATCTATCTTGGACATGGTACAGATTGCACTAGGTATCACAGTGCTGAGATGTCCCAAAAGTTGCCTTGTTTGAAGCTGCCATGAGATAGAACATATACAAGCAACATTAAGTCAAAACTTCTTTTCAAAATACAATTTCCACTTATATATTCCAGAATGGCAAAAGATTTGGGCACAGGGGAAGACGCTTAGAGCTGAGATGTTGGAAGTGGTCTGCTGGGTAACACTCAAAATATTAGAAGAAGAAAAGATGGAGAGGGGGCATGGAGGAGGAACAACATTCTCTAGTTATGGCAGAAGAAACGCAATGAGCTGAGAACAATGCAAACCTACCCAGACATCGCAACAGAGCTAAAATTTTGGTCTCCAGGCAGAAAATATAAGCAGATTTGGGGAGGTGGGCTAGCCTTTGATTTAAATAGCTTCTGTGGGCTGATCTGACTCACTTGCCCACCACTTCCCACACTATAGCTCAGTAAATAGCTAGAGTAATTTGGTGATTAATAGAACAAAACTAGCCCAGAAAAGAGGCAAAAGCAGTAAAAGTACAATGAAAAAAATCAGATAAAAAATGTTTTTCAAGAAACAGAAAGCTAATATGAATAGCTCTCTGCAGTCACAAAAATAAAAAAGCATAAATATCTCATTAATATAACAGATTGAAAAGCTCAAAGATGACACATTATATTCCAACAAAGCAAAAAAAAAAAAGGGCATAAAGATTAAAAAGAAAATTGTGGAGAAATACATTGGAAGCAGTAAAACTGTCATTAAGGTGGAAATTACAAGTTACGAAATTGAATGAATACAACTGAAAACCCATTCAACTATAGTTGAAAAGGTCTGAAAGGTGCAAAGATACAAAATAAATTTAGAAACGGTTACAGGAAGAAATTTCATGTTAATGGTAATCTTAAAGTAAAGCTACTGGGTGGGAGACATGTGGGGAGGGGCAGAAGGGGGAGTCTTGTGTGGGGAGAAGAGGGAGGACAGAGAAAAGGAATTGGTGGGGGGAATCTCTTGGGCAGGGGAGGCTCCTGGGTGTCTATGGGGTTGACCATAGCTGAGACTCCTAGCAAGGAGACATGACCCTTAAAACCTTCTATTCAAAATTTGTCCTGCCTACCAGAAGGCTAGGGACAAAGACGGAGCGGAGATTTACAAAAGGGCCAACCAATGACTGGCCCAACTTGAGATCCACCCTTATGGGTAGATGCAACCCCTGACATTATTAATGACACTCTGCTATGCCTGGAGACAGGAGCCTAGTATAACTGTCTTCTGAGAGGCTTCATGCATCAACTGATGGAAACAGATGCAGAGACCCATAGTCCAACAGATTTATGAGAGTGGGATGAAGGATTGAGGGAGCTGGAGGAATCAAGAACACCACAAAAAGACCTGCAGTGTCTACTAACCTCACAGAGACTGAGCCGCCAACCAAAGAGCATGCATGGGATATACCTAGGCCCCCTACACATATGTAGCAGATGTGCAGCTTGTTCTGTATGTGGGTTCCCTAACAATTGGAGTGGGGTTTTCTCTGGCTCTGATGCCTGCGTTTGGATTCCTTTCCCCTAGCTGGGCTGCCTTGTCAGGCCTCTGTGGGAGAAGATGCACTTAGTCATACTGTGACTTGATGTACCAGAGTGGGTTGGTACCCATGAGGGACTTCCTCTTCTCAGAAGTGAAGAGGAAGGAGAGTAGGAGAGGAACCATGAGGGTAGACTTGGAGGAGAGGGGAGAGGGGCCTGTGATCAGGCTATAAGGTGATTAAATTAATGAATGAATGAAAAGAAACACTAATGTCCATTGGCTGCAGAAAATGCATCCAAGCGTTATAAAAATAAAATATCATAAGTCTATTGTAGTGTAATGACTGAGCTCTTACAGGGTGTTAAGTGTTTCTCTAAATAATGTTATGTTGAAAGACTTTTAAAAGATCAGACTTAGGAAGAGTGGGGATGGGAGGCCAGAGGGCCTGCAGAGAGAAGAGAAACTTTGTGACAAGCTGGAGACCTAAGAAATGGTAGGCTTCTCGGAGGATACGGGGTGACTCTAGCCCAGACTCCTAGTAGCAGGGGTCATGGAGACAAAGGAGGACACACTCTAACTAGACAGGACTCCTAGTGGAGGTAAAGGAACACCAAAACACCCACAATAATTTCAACCCAAAATTTACACTGCCTACAAGAAATGCAGGGATAAAAATGGAATAGAGATTGAGGGAATGTCCATCCAAGGCCTGGCCCAACCTGAGGCACACTCCATGGGAGAGAGCCAAGCCCTGACACTGTTAACAATGTTCTGCTATACTGGCAGACCGAAGCCTAGCATAGCTCCTCCCCTGAGAAGCTCCACCCACCAGTGGATCTAAACAGATGCAGAGACTCACAGGCAAACATTGGGCCAAGTGTAAGAAGTGCTGTGGAAAAGTCAGGGGAAGGATAGAATCTGAAGGTGACAGGAGCTCTACAAGAAGACCAACAGTGTAACAGTGTCTGCATTTTGATCACTTTCCCCTGGAGGGGCTGCCTTGCCAGGCTACAGGGAAGAAAACATGCTCAGTCCCTATGTGGCTTGATGAGCTCAGGTAGGTTGGTGGGGGAGGGGTTCCCTTATCTGAGGAGTAGAGGAGGAGGGAGGAGGAAAAGGAAGGGTGAGGCCAGGAAGAGAGGAGGGAAGTAGCTAAGATCAGGATGTAAAGTGAATAAATAAATTAATTAAATTTTACATAAGAAGATTTTTTTTCTCTCTGTATGCCTTTATTTCTTTTGTCTTATTTTTATTAAACAGTTTTTATTTTTACAGATACATTTATATTATTACACATATATACAATGAACTACCTTTTAAAGAGAAGCTTATTTGAGAAAAAAAAAAAAAAGTTTCCTGAAATCAAAACCTTGGATAAAAGGAAAAGCAACACAAAAACTTGCTTTGAAGCAAACTATCTAAATATCAACACTTGTTTTACCTGTTCTTAACCGGGGAAAAAATTAATTTCCCAAGTTAAATACAATAATCCCAGTCCTCAGGAGGCTAAGTCAGGGGAATTATGAACTCAAAGCTATTCTGGATACAGGGATAGAATATCTTAAAAGCAAAGAAGAAAAAATTCTTCTATATATAAACAGAAAACAAATCAGCTCTATCTACTCAGGAAGCTGAGGAAGGAGAATTGAAAGCCTGCCTAATACCTCAGACAGAGGCCAAGGCCAGTGTGGAATGCAGTGATAGCATGCTTACCTACCATATGGGAATACTGTGGGCTCCTTCTCCAGCACTGTAAGAAAAAAATCAGTTTTATGTTTATTATTTGCTCACTGAATACTTGACTCCTCATTTATAAAATGGTATCTTTTAGTCATTCTGTCCCTCTTTATATGCCTTGATGCAAAGGTACCAAGCATGATGGCTATGAAATAAAATCCCACCTCAATATGATTACATTGCTTCTGAGTTTCTGCATTCCTCACCTCTAGTTTGTTTCTTTTTTTGTGTTTGTTTTTATTGGGAAGGAGAGGGAAGGCTTTTGAAGACTGGAATTCTATATACAGATTTGGCTGGCCTTGAATTCCCTGTATATGTAGAGAAAGCTAGTCTCCAACTTGTGACTTGTGAGAACCTTTCTTACTACTTACTTTTATTTTTATTAGTTTTGTTTCTTACAATTTTTACTTTTAAATTTTAATGTAATTCTATAATTTACTCCTTTCCTTTTTCTTTCTCCGATCACTTCCATGCATCCCCCAGCTCTCTTAAGTTCATGGCTTATTTATCTGTAATCAGTGTGTGTGTGTGTTATACACAGATAGTTAGATAGATCGATAGATAGGCAGATTCTTAAATACAAAAATACAACCTGCTCGGTTTGTATGTTACCTGTATGCATATAATATCAGGACAGACCATTACCCAATAATCTTTATTTATAATGGAAAAATTTCATGGATGCCAACTGATAGTGACACTACTAGGATTGAAAAAGAAAAAAATGGGTTAGTACAGATGAAGGCACAATTGACTCACTGCCTCTGGGTTCTTCTCCAACCCATAGTTCCAAATAGCACTCAGAGGGTTTCCTTCAAACAGAAACAAAAGCATGTTAGTCTTTCATTACTATCTGTAGGTTCAATTTTCTTAGCAAATATATTTTATTAAGAACTTATTAACCGAGAGTACCTCATTTATAACCCTACTAACCTAAACAATAGGAAAAGGAGATTAAAGAATACAATAACAAAACTGTAAGGATATCAGTTCCAAGGAACGATTCTCCTGGCATAATCAGCAGGATTTCTTCTTCTGGAACCTGGAGTAACCAGAACCTGGTACCTCAGCCGGAGCCCAGAGCCCCAAAGCCTTCCCTCAAGTGGTTCTGTCTTGGAGCACCTCGAAGTGGAGCAATGAACAGCCAAAACTATGCCAAGTCTCCAAAGGTCCCACCTCTTGTTTCTTGCTCACATTTATACCTCCTCTCAGAATTTGTTCAAGGATGTTTTTCAGCTGGTTAACAACCAATCTCCCCCACATGGTGGTTTGACTTCTAAGGTGATAAACATCACCTGCTCTCTCACAAGTCTTTTTCTCATCCCCCACTTGTGATCTAAACAAACAAACAAACAAACAAACAAAAACATATTTATCTCTTCTTCAACTATCCTGTAAAGTTTTTAACCCCTCACACTAATCTAAGGATAGCTCTATCTTTCTGTGATTTCCAAGAACTTCTCCTTTATCTGTTTCTACCACTTCTTGCTACTACCAACAACTTACACCTCCCTGGATCTAACTTTTCCCATGTACAACAAGAGCTTAGCTTGACATTTTAAATCCTTTATGTTCCAGGTAATGATAGTATGAAGATGTATTTTAAATTGTGGTGGTTGGGCTAGAAGAACCGCAGCTCATGAATTTCAGTTTATGCCTACATCTGTGAAAACGTGATCTACCAAAACCTTCATTGCCGAAGCCACAGTTACAACAAGCACCCTTTCCCCACCATCAATATTAGTGCCGTGGATAGAAAAACGGGGGCTTGAAACAAAAGGCAACATTATTATCATGAGTCCATCTATTTATATCTTGGGTATTTGTTTCATCATCAATTTCTGCATTCATTTTTACCTTTCAGATACTAATTTCTAATACTTACCTTGTTGATTTCAGCTCTGAGAGTCCTGCTGCTCTTGGCTCTGCTCTGCACTCAACACATTTATTGCATTCAATAGTTCCTAACATACCTGTGCCATCAATGGTAAATTGTGCTCATCTTTAAGGAAAGGTCAGTTTTGTTTAGCTCTGTCTGTATAAAACTCGATGCAATCGACATTGAGCAGGAGCTCATTGAGTGATGATAAAGAAAGACAAAGAAAAGAAAAAATTCAATATAATTTCATCTTTAAATGGTGAAATATTTCATGGGAGAACAAATGTTTAATATACAAAGAAACAAATTTTTGTTTTGTCTTGTTTTAATGAAAAGGACATATTACTCAGAAATAAACCATAACTTGAAGTAATAATATATAATTTACCAATAATAATAATAATAATAATAATAATGTATTTGTGGCTCAAGATATGGTATGTATCTATTGTAAGGATGGGCTTATATTTACTATGATATTCATATAATATTGAAATTTAAACAAGCCATAAAGATTGTTCATTCATATGCCTGTTTTCAGTCCTTGGGTAGCTACAGAGCTCATTATACACAACTTTGTGATAAGAACATAAAACCAAATGTATCTTCTTTTCTTTTTCTTTCCCAAACCAAATGCACTCTCTTTTCTTTTTATTTCTCTCTGCAAATTATTCTCAACTCTACAAGAGAGCACCAGTTGAATCAGGGAACTGGAGAATGGAGACCTTTTCTATCCCTTATCCTAGACCAGAAACAATTACCCAGCTTATAGATAAAATAAAGTACACATATAGTTTATGTGTTACTTGAAATAACATCTCTGGTAAGGTTGAAAAATGACCTTTCAGAAGTTCATTCCAGCCTACTGCATTCATCTTCATTGTTAACTGATCTGTGACTTATCCTAACTATCAAAGAGGGTGATGCTGCACTCCCTTTTTGGATTTGTGAGAGTCAATTTAAACTGTATGTTACAGAAGGCATTAAGACCATGCACAAAAGCCGGGCGTGGTGGCGCACGCCTTTAATCCCAGCACTCGGGAGGCAGAGGCAGGCGGATCGCTGTGAGTTCGAGGCCAGCCTGGTCTACAAAGCGAGTCCAGGATGGCCAAGGCTACATAGAGAAACCCTGTCTCGAAAAACCAAAAAAAAAAAAAAAAAAAAAAAAAAAAAAAAAAAAAAAAAGACCATGCACAATGATAAGTCATTTTTTTTTTACCGTGGATTAGTCATGTAAATGTATTTTATATCTAGTCATTCCTGGAGGAAATTAGAAGTGATTATACAACTATAACAAGTCAACTTGGAAATTAAAACTGAGATTAATATATTCACCAGTCATTCTGAATTTAAGCTTTAAAGATGGATTTATACAAAATGTACCATTATCACACAACTTATTTTTTCCATCAATGGCCAGTACTTTGAGAACTCAAGATCATTCTTATGAATAATTGTGTAAAGTGAAGAGATCTTCACAGAAAAATGCCCAATTGCTTCCCAGCTATGAGGAAGACATTAATGACGAACAAAATAAAAAGTAAGAAAGAATCTGAATGAAATAAAGCATGTATTATTGTTATTAAAAAATATCGTGTGCAAATGAGATTAATTCTGTACACTACCGATAAAATGTTCTGGTAAATTTCATCTTCAAGTGAACTATGATTTGCAGTTTGGTCATTCTTGTTATGGTCCTACTTGCAATTTAATCACATGGAGGAGAGAAAGGCGTGAGATCAGCCTGCTGTGTCTCTCAAATTGAAGGCTGTCTTTTATTCAAAAACCAGCCCCAGAGTAGCCAAGTTCACTTTCATATTTTAAATTATTGTTTATTCACCTGAGGTTTTGTTTATTTGTATGTTTGCTTGAAGACTGGGTTGCCCTGTGTCCCAGAATGGCCTAAAACTCACTCTGTAGCCTCAAACTCATGGCATTCCCCTGCTAGAGTCTCCCCAAAATGGGGTCAAAGGTTTGCACTATGAAGCTAGGGAGAGCCAGTTATTTTGTGATTCATTTAAAACCCATAAAATTTTTAAAAATTTGTATCTTTTAAAATAAGACAATAAAACATTTAAAGTTTATATAGAAAGACTATGAAATTAAAAAGAAAGACAATAGGAAGAAAAAAAAGGAAAGAGTGTTTCTCTTTAAGTCAGTAAGCTCATTGCATTGATATAAAATGTGGTGTTGGCTTCCCATCACAGCTCTAAGCGTTGGTCTAAAGCCAAAAACATTTTCACACCCATGAAATAATTGTATTATAAGCCTTTATGTACAAGTACTCTTTATTAAATGTATAAACATATTTACAGATTTTCCTGGGCTTTTTTTTTTTTTTGCTACAACCAATTTATAAGTAAGGATTTCTTCAGCATCTTTTAACTTTAAAGTGATTTTAATTCTATGAACTATTTAGAAATTAAAAAGAAGGAATTCTCAGACGGAGGCCAATTAAAATTTGACATTTTCAAATTTTATAGGTCTCATGGGCAACCGTTGCAAAGCAATGAAGTAACTCAAAAGTTCATGTTCATGTAATCAATATAATTTTCCCCAGAAAATAAGAGATTCTGCCTATAAGATAGACATTTCTATCAAATATCACCCCCCTCCAAAAAAAAAAAAAAAAAAAAAACTCAAAACATTCATTTACACATACCAAGAACAGGTAGAAATACAGGGAAATAAATCTGGAAATGAGACAACAAAAATCCAACCAGGACTGAGCTATTTAAAAAGCTGCAAAAGATTCTATTAGGCTGTTAAACCTACATAATGAAAAGGAAAAGTCAGTACTTTACGAACCCAGATACATTGCATAACACTCACTGACATCCCACCCAAGGCTATGATATTTTTATTCTCCTCTCTCTCTAGCTGCTTTTAAATTTTTAAAGTACCCTGGTTATAAAATCTTATCAAACTTCTCAGAAAAACAAACATGCTAGACATACAGATGTTATGAGCACAGAAGCTTGCAAGAGTGTTAGCATTTTGGCAGCTAATATTGCTCTCTACTGGGATGAAAATACAAAAGGCCTGTGTGGATTTTTATTTGAATGGTTCTGGTATAGTGGACAAGCTGTTATATGACCTGCATCAGATTTGACACAGGTAATCTGTTAGGTTTTCCAGTGCCCAGATTTGTATGTTTTGGGTATATACTGCTTTTTCACCTATAGAACAACCTGCATCGATATTTCATTATAGTGTGAGAACCAATCATCAAGATTGTACTAACATGTTCTTATCTCCAAGTGGCTATAGGAACAAATGTATTTGCTCTCCTCTGTCAGCACAGGAAAAACAAATATATTGGCTACGTTGTCAGACTCTAGCTAAATTGCCTTCATTAAAGAACATAATGTCCTCGGCTAAATTATGGTTCTTAAACATGCACTGATTGTCCTACTACTGAGTAACTTTGTAAAGATGAAAGAACTTCCCTATAAGACTCTCCTAACCAGCACCTAGAACGCAGCGGGCTCCAGGCTCTTTAGGAACTATGTGGTGACCGTGTACAGTACATAACTGAATGAGCTACTAGGAAAAAAGAATTTATATAATGGGTTTAACTTTGGCTCAGAGCACAACATTTCAAGTCAACTGTTAAGTATCCTTTGGCCAATTATGTGGCAGAAAACACATTTGCCCTGCTCAGTGTCTGTTATTGATGCAGGAGAGGCTTCGCTGTATTGATCAGTGTTTGTTTTGTTCTGTTTTTCTCTTCCCAGTGCTTTGTTTATCAGAGGAAGTCCTTTCTTGCAGAAACTAAGAAGTACTGCAAAGGTCACAGCTTATGACCTCCAGCACACAATTTTGGTTAAGGGCAGTACCAATGGGAATTGTTGACTAGTTGATTTCATAGGGTGTATTTAAAAATATCACAGTCCCCCTTGTTTAAAAAAATTCAATGCAAAAATATGCATCATGTATCTCTTTCAGCCCTATTTTTCTTGTTCCAACTTTCCATAATGGTCTGTATTCCATCCAATTTGAACAGTGAATAGATTCTTTTTAAAACCATCTTTCTCTAAGGAAAGATGGTTCACTTTCTAGCCACTGAAGAATTAATTAACTCTCTCCATATCTGACTTGTATTTTTAATTGAAAAAATTACAGTGAGTTTTTATTTTAGTAAAGAATACTTATCTTTAAAAACATTTTAAAAAGACAGTCTGTATTTCCGTCATCTTTTACGAAATTACTGTAGCAACAAAATTACATTAGACTTTCCGATTTCTCCATGGTGTCCTTAGATAAATAAACAACCCAGTAGACCATGTTAAATGCCCCAAATGTGACTGGAAAGAGAATGCGAGCGTATTTGTCTATTTTACTTGTTCCAGATCCGGAAGGTGGCGGAGCGGAGGGAGCAGGTGTAGATGGTACATTCCCAGCTGCCCCTGTGGTATTAACTGTGGTCTTAATTCGCCCGAGTCTGGATCCAAACGCAGGGCGAGTAGAAGCCGCTGGTCGCGATGCCCCGCGAGGAGTGGGAGATGCTGCCGATGAAAGACGTCTTGCTGCTGCGGATATAGTCTCAGCTGCGTTTGCTCTGCTGAACGGATTTGGACTGGAAGCTAAGTAGGCCTTAGGTGTGGCTTCCGAAGATTCTTGGACCGCCGTGGTCTTGCTAGAATGGTTTCCCACCTCAGTTCTGATGTTGATATCCGATTCTGACTGGACCAAGGCATTTGTTCTTTTCCTCATGTTCAAATTGGCTTGTGTATTCTGAAAAGATATATTAAAATTTACATTGATCGTGTGATTTTATGTAGATCTGAACAGAATTCAAAGATAAAATAACCATTGTACAATCCACCGTAGCCACTTAACTCGATATCGTTGCTTATTTCTAGCCATATTAATAGTAAAGAGATGGAAAAGTCAAAAGGATTGAGAGGGAGCTTACAAATCGGTGACTGGAAAAAGCAGACCTCAGATGCCGTTTAAAAATTAAAAAAAAAAAATGAGCACTCACTTTGGAGAGACAGGCATTTTCTATGATTTTTTTTTTCTTTAGTACACTCAGACATTTTTTAAAGAGTCCACTTCATACCTCATGTACTTGTGAATTATGATTTCAAGGTCAATGAGTAGAGTTTGAAAACAGAAGAAAGCAGTTTGGCAAAACTGCCAAAGCAGACTTGGAGAAGCTCAGAAGACTGCAGCTGAACTAATGAGAACTTGTGACCTAACATACGGCAACTAATTTCAGTGAAGACAACTGAAATCAAAATCAACATCAACTTAAAAGCTGAAGACACCATTATGTACCCTGCACTTTTCCTCTACTAATTTTAAATCCCATTTTATAGAAAAGAAGAATCAATTTTACTTTATTCTAAAATATTATACATGTCATAAAGAACAAAAATGGGTTTGAACTATTGCTGGAAAATTACGTATGTGCACATATGACATAAAGAGAATATAAGAAAAATATATTGAAAGTAAAACTGGGACAAAATGCTAAACAGGAACAGAGAGAAGGTTCAACCTGTAAAGGTGTTTGCCGACAATGCTGGAGACTGCGATGCCATTTGCAACTCACATGGTGGAAGGAGAGAACCGACTCCAGCAAGCTATTCTCTCATCTTCACATTCATGTGGTCACTTTTACATTGATGCTTATGTCACACACACACACACACACACACACACTCATGCATGCATGCAAACCTATAGATACACACAAAATGAATAAATGTAAAGTTAAAAATCCAAAGTATGTGGAAAAGTGAGGAACGTGGAGACAAAGCACTAATGTGAAAAATGTTGAATAGAGATCTCCGAAAGTCTAAACAGAGCTATGTTCAGTCAAGAACTGCTTATGAATAAGAAGTGCTCACCCAAGACTAAAAATCAGAAGGACCAGGAATCATGAAGGAAAACAGTACTTGATACCCTCCCAAAGACAAGTATAATAAATGCGTTTTCCCATTAGCCAGATTTTAAAGTGTCTACATCAACACGGAAAGCTTTTACTTCGGACAAACGGAAAGAAGAGTTTTAAACAGTGACAATAGCTCCAAAGCCCTATTGCTTATTGATGAACTTTAATAGCAAGATCAGAAGATTAAGTTGACACCAATAACTTATCTGTCCCGGAACAAAGTGCAAGCATATCTCAGAGCCTCTTTAAGATTCCCTCTGGACTAGTTTTCTTCTAGAACTTCCTGAAATCCAGTGAATCATACTCTGCGTAGTGGGCTGGTTCCAAAACTGGTTCCACTCATCATGTGTCTTCACAGTCATGTCCCACGTAATGTGCACACCCCTCCCTTACCAAGAGATGGGTTCCATTTCCCCGGAAGCTGCCTTAATATTTTCTGTGGCCAATAGCATACTGTGGTAATGAGAGTGTGATATATACAAATCTACCTCAAGAATTCTGACTTCATTTCATCTTGCTTGAAGTGTTGTAACCAAAGTGATGAAGAAAACACCTAACTTAACCCATAGGGTAAGAAAGCACTGTAGCATAAACATGCACCCCAGTGAGACCAAACACTGAGCTGTTGGGTCTGTTCAGTTAAGAGAATAAATAGCCTAGGCAAGCATAATCAACACAATTAGAAATTTCACACGGATGCATAGAACAGAAAGCAAAGGTAAATATTTACAGCATGTACATAAGTATTGTTATGACTTATTAGGGAGCATTGTTCTTTCAACAGTTTAAGTCTGTAAACTAATAAAATAAGCCTTCAGACAGGAGGTGTTTCCAAACCTTTCTCATGAGGTGAATTTCCTTCAACCTTTTATGCTAATAAAAGGCTGCTTTGCCCAGAACCCTTAGAGGACCCTCAGAGAGTACTGTTGCCTAATGTCACTGTTGCCTAAATGACCAAGATGTGTTGTTCTTCAGAATTCCATGTGTCAGGCATTAAAATATTTTCAACTGAGAGAAATTTTAGTGTCACTTTACATCGTGAAGAACAAAATAAGAGCACAGTGTTTCTGACTGATTGGAAGTCACATCAAGTATCACTCTATCTAATTTGCTCTTCTAAATAGCCTTTCTATTCAGAAATGTGACAGAAGCTTTCAAAAGCTTACTATTAGGACATTGATTCAAGACATGGAAATCAGAATTGTGTCATATTCTCTCAATGTCATTTAGGTGTATGGATAAGCAGGCCATCCAAGAGACATGAATTGTTCTTTACCATAATTTACCTGAAAGTGGTTCTGCCATTTACTGTTTGATTAGTGACTGAATATGGTAAAGTTTTTGTGTTAATGTTTAGCGTCATGCCTAGCAGAGACTATCATCAGACTGTATGTATTTATTCCTCTATGTGCCAGTAAATACTTCTGTATCAAAACTACCCATCATATTCTAGAATGCATTTTCTTTAAAAATGCTTAGAGAGTGCTGGGATTACATGTGTGTGCCACCAGAGGCATGTGGATCTCTGTGAGTACAAGACCAGCCTGGTCTACAAAGTGAGTCTAGGACAGCCAAAGCTACACAGAGAAACCCTGTCTCAAAAAAAAAAAAGAGAGAAAAAAAGAAAAAAAGAAAGAAAGAAAGAACACGAAAGAAAGAAAGAAAGAAAGAAAGAAAGAAAGAAAGAAAGAAAGAAAGAAAGAAAAATAAAGAGACTGGGGCAATGGCTCAGTGAGTAAAAGTGCTTGTGATGCAACTGTGAGTGCCTAAGTTTGAATTCATGAAGCCAAGGGAAGTTGAACACACACACACACACACACACACACACACACACACACACAGAGAGAGAGAGAGAGAGAGAGAGAGAGAGAGAGAGAGAGAGAGAGAGAGATTACTATTTCTCCAAAAGATTTTGAGCTAGTTTTCCACCAAGTGTTGATTAATGAATTGAACAAATCTTGACATATGTATATCTGAAAATTATAGAGGTAAGTTTCTGATGGTTTGAAAACTATATTCTGACATATATTCTCTACATAACTCATGGTGTTTAGAAGGATGCAGCAGCAAAGCAAGAAACAATGGGAAGGAAGAAAATAAGACAAATGATGTCATTAGTATTGCTGAACGGAAAAAAAACTAAATGTGTGTATGTCTAGAAAAATGTGTTAATGACATTCTAAAGAATAAAGACTATATTCTTAATCACTGCAGCTTAAATTAATCAGTAGGAGCCAACTTCACAACTGATCTTTACACCAAGATGAGAATATTTTAGAAAGTCAAGATCCTTCAAAATGTTTTCATAAAAAAATAACATCTGGATTCAAGCTTACTCTTTATTTGTGGAGCTGACTTTTGCACTATTGTAGGTAATACAAAAGCAAATAAAACATGTGTATTTAATATTCTGAATCTGACTGAGATCAATAGTATTTATTACCCCTACACAAAAGAAAAAAGAATTTGACTAATTTGAGACCTAAATCTTTCCTCTTTGCCAAGCAACCAAATGCTATTTAAATTATCTTCTATTTGTGTCTGAAGGTAGACCGTGTAAAGCATAGTCTGGATTGCCAGCTGTGGTGGTGCACACACCTTTAATCCCAGCACTAGGGAGGCAGAGGCAGGTGGACCTCTGTGAGTTTGATGTCAGCCTGGTCCACAAAGTGGGTTCCAGGACAGCCAGGGCTGTTAACCCAGAGAAACCTTGTTCTTAAATCCAACCAACCAAACAAACAAACAAAAAATAGTTTTGGAGCAAATGAAGTGTCAGCTGGTGTGATGTTGCTTCATACGGAGTCCAAAGACTTCTATTCGTATTTGACAAACACAAAGTACTTTCAAGCAGGACTTAAGTATCATTTTGAATTTTTAAAAAATGACTTATTTGAAATCATTTTGTCACTAGTCACAATAGCCTAAAGGGAAAAAAAACAACTTAGTGGGATAGAGATGGGAGGTGGCAAATTCAAACACTACCAACAAATTAAAGCAGCAACCAGCAAACAGGATCAGATCCAAATAATTCATCAGTCATGACTGTGATCTGGCACAATTTCTTATGCAATTTAAAGAAGGATTCTAACTCAAAAAATTAAAATTCATCTCAACTCTAGCATTGAAGAGACAAAGTAAGTAAGATTAGCTTTGCAGAATGAGAGCATCTATGCTCATATTCTTTGCTCAAGAATCTAATGAAGTTTAATAAAATGTAATTTAGTACTCTTAAATTAAAAACTAACAAGGCTAATAATGAGCAGGTTTATCTTCCAGAATATCAATGAGTAAGATACATACAAAATAAGAATCAAATAATGTAAGGTCAATTATTCAAGGCTACTTGAACAGGTTTCAGGGGTGGTGGCTTACTGAGATCTATCACTAGTCATCTTAGAAAATTCTGTCATACAGAAATGAAAAACATCACCTCCAAGTATCATGCTAAATATTTAATAGTTACCAAGGGATTCTATCATACATTGAGCTGCAAAATGTAGAAATGAAAACATTAAGTTCCCAATTTATTGTATTTCATTTCCTCCAAGTGTTAGCATTTAATCCAATATTCTTATTTCCATAAACTATAGAAATATTCCTTCTATTTAGATTTACCAACCCCTTTCTGAGATCTTCGAGAATTCATTTTGCCTATTTTATATATGAAGGTTTGAAACATTAGGATTTCTTTAAGATAAGTAGTTTTGTGGTCAATTTTGTTTCTGAGCAATTCCTATTGCTTTCTTTTATTACTAAGTGTTTTATATAGTGCTCCCAGTGAGAGTAGCTGCTGTGCTGACAACTGAGGCAGCCGGAGCACAAGTTCTCAGCTGAGCAAAGTCAATACTTCTAGAATGCCTTCAGGACTTGCTTTTATCAGTTCTGCAGATGTATCTTAGAGAAGGAAGAGGGCAAAGCAAACCCAGCTAGCTTTTCCAAAGCCCAGAAGGTAGTTGAGGCTCATTCAACAAGGCAACGAGGGAATGTGGTACTGTAGTCATCTAAAGTCTTCATCACAACACTCCCATAGGCAGTAAAATGTTCAGACTCTTAGCCTGTATTGGTAAAAAGTTTGTGTACTGCTTATGTGATTTAGTTTTTTTTTTCTTCCTTAAACACTGGCTAATTGATTAGAATTTCAGATTTCCAAACCAGACAGAGCTGGATTCTAATACTGAATCTGTTATTTTATAGTTATGGCATATACAGCAAGTTATTAAACCTCTTAAAATCTCAGACTCCTTCACACAACCAGATTAAAAATATGTCTTCCTCATGACAAATAAAGAAGGTCATATATAGAAAGCAATTAGAAGAACACCCAGCATGCATTAAGCATCAACTAAATAGCATACAAAATTTGATTATCCTGCAGTCAAATTAAAAAGAGAGAGACTGTGTTAAAAAATTTTTAAAATCATTCAGAAAGGAATAATTATAGGAAAATAAAAATTTAGGAGATATTTTAATGATCTATAAATTATGAACACATTTGCTAATAATCAGAGGAGTAGATGGACACTAAAACAAGAAATAAGCTCTAGTGAAATCATACAAAGTAAGCATTTTGTTAGTTGAAAAATAAATAAATACAAATAAAAACAAAATAGTATTGATAGTCAAGATGAGAATTATCTTATACACAAAACAAATGCAAAATGTGATTTTGGAGAAATTAGAACTACAACCCCACTACTACTACTACGAAAAATACTGACTTCAGTAGAATGATTCTTTCACAGTTTATATTATGGTCACAGACTTTGGCTAAATCAGGCATCACTATCAATGCCATGTTCCATGTGGGAAAAACTATAGCAACAAATATTTCAATGTTTAAGCAATAGATGCCTATGTTATGATATCACATCGTTGTCTCTTTAGGGTTTTATCAGTTATTGGTGAAACCTAAAATTCTAGTCATCATGAAAACAACACTGGATAGGAAACAACTATAACTCATACTCCTCCAGAAAAATGTACTTCATAGTGCTAGGATAAGACACAACATTCATTAGCTAAGGATTTTGTACAATTGTTAGTTGAGTAATAGGGAGCATTAATCAGAAAACAACTAAACTAATAAAATGGCATGGAAGACTTTTGTAGAGTTGAGATCCTCAAATACTATTTGGGAATCCAGACTGGTTGGGTAGGGTAATTTTAAAAATCACAAAGATTTCTCAAACTACCAACAAAACATTATTTTATTGAACAAGTTTAAAGTAGGCCCTCTGGATTTGTATTTTTAAGAATCTTGTTTCCTTTTATCTTCAAAATGTTAACTATGAATGGCATTAAAATGATTTTTAACCAAAAAACAAAAACAAAAATCAAACAAACAAAAATGGACACAGCTTTAGCTCACCATTCCAGACAAGCTGGCCAAATCTCTAAATATAACTGGATATTAAAATGAATTTCATCTGTGAACATATTTGCCTGGTGTACTATACTCAACTTTTTCCTTTCTTTTTTTATTTCAATTATAGTATTTTTTTAGCAGTGATGGGATCATCAGATCAGGGATGATAGAAGGCAACAGACATCAAAGAAAGTCATAAATGTAAAACATTAATAGCTTAATCACTGCTTTTCAAACTCTGTTGTCATCAAATTCCTATGGATGAATATACTATACCAGAGGGTCTAATGGAAGGATATCCTCATAAAAGATGAGGAGACACAAGAGACAGCTCTTTCCACAGTATGAGGACACAATCACAAGGTGGGAAGAGAGGCATCATTAGAATCTGAAACTCATAGTCTTAAATCTGGCCCATGGTCTTAAATTTTCCAGGCTCTAAATTGGAAGGAATTGATTTCTGTTGCTGAGTCCATTCAGTCTCTGGTATTTTGTTATGTCTGCCTGAGCAGACTAAGAGGATCATCTAATGCCAAAAATAAAATTTATATCATAGATTTTTAAAAAGACCTTTTGAGAAGCCCCTGCTCTATCAGAGGCCACATTGGTACTAGGAATCCCAGAGGACACCACCTACCAACTACTAACACACCTTAGAGTTTGCTCAACTTTCCCCAACAGCACCACCTCCCCTAGACTCATATCCCAGACCACAACTCCAACTGAAAACTCCTGATCTACCAGAAGACAAACCTGTACTAGGAACCCCAGAGGCCAAGCCAGTATCTAAAACCACAGAGACCATACAGTTACCTGAAACTACAGATGTTTTGCCTGTATTGAGACCCTCAGAGGCCATGGCAGTTCCTGGAATCCCAGAAAACCAGAGGCAATGCTAGCACCCAAAACCCCAGAAGTCATGCAAGCAGCCAGAGTCACTGTGGAGCTACCCTACTGGATCTGAAGACTTACTAGTCACCAGAAGACCAGAGAAGACACAGAAACCAAGGAAAAGACATCAAAAAAAGCATCTATCCCACAAAGATAAACACAGACATTTATACCTAAACCTTTAATAACACCAAACCCAGATGACTAGGGGCCAGTTTAATAATGCAGTCTACAACAGTCAGGCCAATATGGTACCGCCAGAGCCCAGCTTGCCTACTACAACAAGCCCTGGATATTTATACACAGCTGAAGCTCAAGAAAATTACCTTAACACTAATCTTATGAAGATGACAGAAGCCCTAAAAGAGGAATTGAATAAATCCCTTAAAGAAATCCAGGAAAACACAAACAAACAAGTGAAGGAAAGTAATAAAACTGTTCAAGACCTAAAAATGGAAAGAGTAGCAATAAAGAAAACACAAAGTGAAGGAATCCTGAGAACAAAATCTAGTTAAGTGAACAGAAACTACAGACCAAGCATCACCAAGAGAATACAAAAAATAGAAGAAAGAATCTCAGGTATAGAAAATACAATATAAAAAGTTGATATCGCAGTCAAAGAAATTGTTAAAACATTACCAAAGCTTAAATCACACACACACACACACACACACACACACACAAACCAAAAAAAAAAAAAAAAAAAAAACCCAGGAAATTCTGAAATGACCAATCCTAAGAATAACTGGAATCAAAGGAGAAGATTCCCAGCTTAAAGGCCCAGAAAACATTTTCAACTGAATCATAGGATTTTTCCTAACCTAAAGAAGGTGATCCTATAAAGTTACAAGAAGCTAATAGAACATGAAATAGATTAGACCAGAAAAGAAAGTCTCCCTGGCACATAATAATCAAGGCACTATATGTACAGCGCAAATAGAGAATATTTAAAGCTGAAAAGAAAAAAGACCAAGTAACATATAAAGGCTGAATAGACCTACTAGAATACACTTGACTTCTGAATGGAGGCTCTAACAGCCAGAAGGGCCTGGAAAGATACCTGCAGACTCTAAAAGACCACAGGTGCCAGCCCAGACTACTATAGCAAAACTTTCAATCACCATAGATAAGAAAACAAGATATTTCTTGACAAGATATTTAAACAATTTCTATCCACATATACAGACCTACAGAAGGTAATAGAAGAAATATTCCAAACTAAGGAGGTTATCTACACCCATGACAACACAGGAAATAAATAATTTCACACCAGCAAAACCAAAAGAAGGAAAATACACACACACACACACACACACACACACACACACACACAAAAGACATAGTCTCACAAAATGAATTTGAAAATAGGATCCAACCTTCTGCTGCATAAAAGAAACATACCTAGACATCAAAGATAGACTTTACCTCAGAATAAAGATCAGGATAAAGATTTACCAATATCTAACAAAATAAGACTTCCATCCAAAATTAATCAAGGGAGATAGAGAAGATATTTCATATTAATCAAAGATAAAATCCACCAAGACAGCAGCCTCAATTCTGAATATCTATGCCCCAAACACAAGGATACCCATATTTGTAAAAAAAAAAAAAAAAATTACCAAAGCTTAAATCACTCATCAAACCCCACACATTAATAGTGGGAGACTTCAACATCCCACTTTCACCGATAGACAGGTTATCCAGACAAAAACTAAACAGAGAAATAGTGGGACTAACAGGTGTTATGACTCTAATGGACCTAAAAGATATCTACAGAACATTTCACCCAAGCACATAAGAATATACCTTCTTCTCAAACCTAATGGAACCATTTCCAATACAGACCACATACTTGGTGACAATACAAGGCTCAACATATACAAGAAAACTGCAATAACCCCTGTATCCCATCAGACCACCGTGGATTATAGCTAGATTTCAACAACAGAGGCAACAGAAAGCCTTAAAAAATTGATGAAACTGAAAAGCTCTCTATTGGATAACCACTGGGTCAAGGTAGAAATAAAGAAATTAAGGACTTCCTAGAATTCAATGAAAATAAATGAACAACAAATCCAAACTTATGGGACACAACAAAAATGGTGCTAAGAGAAAGTTCATAGAACTAAGTGCATATATAAAGATATTAAAGAAGACAACTATTTCATGTATTCTTTTTATTCTTCTCTTTGTTTCTATTTTACTGATTTCAGCCCTGAGTTTGAGTATTTCCTGATGTCTAGTCCTGATGTGTGTGTTTGCTTCATTTTGTTCTAGTCCTTTTCAGGTGTGCTGTTAAGTTGCAAATATGAGTTCTCTCCAATTTCTTTCCAGAAACTAGAAACAACCTCGATGTCCTTCAGCCAAAGAATGGTTGTTTAAAAATTTGGTACATTTATACATAGGAGTATTACTCAGTTGTTTTTAAAAATGAATTATGAATTTTGAAGGCAAATGGATGGAACTCAGGAAGATATTTTTTCTAGTTCCACTTATAAGTGAGTACATACCCAGACCCAGAAATACAAACATGGTATATGCTCACTTATAAGTGGATATTTAGCTGTAAAGTAGAGGATAATCATGCTACAATCCAGAGACACTAAGTAACAAGGAGGACTTTTGGGTATTGAAAGAAACTCCCTTAGAAGGAAAAATAGTATAGACTCTCTCATGGGCTGGGGGTTGGTAAGGATGGGAACAGGAGAGATCAAGTTGGGGTGGTGGAGGGAGAGAATACTGGGAGAGACAACTCTAGTCGGGAGGAATTTCAGGGACATGGTAGAAACCTAGTGAAATAGAAACTCCATGGAATCTATGAGGTGAACCTAGTTAGACAGTAATCAGGGACAGAGAGCCTGATCCTGCCATCCTCTGTAACCCAGCAAGGCTTCAAGTGTAGGAACTGGGAAACTGATCCAACCACAGAACCTTAACTTACAGTTTGTCATCCATGAAGGACATATTGGGATTGGAGTCTAGCATAATTGTCAGCAGATATCCCAGAGAGATCTCATCCAGCAGCTGATGGGAGCAGATACAGGGCCAGATATTGGGTGGAGCTCAGGGAGTTCTGCTGAACTGGAGAGGGAGGAAGATTTGGGGAAGCCGGAGGACTCAAGGACAACACAAGAACACAGCAGACAGAATCAACTGACTGGAACTCAAGTGGGCTCATAAAGATCAGGGAGCCTGTTTTAGTGTGACCTAAGTCTTCTACATATATGTTATAGTTGTGCAGTTGGTGTTCTTGTGGGATTCATAAAAGTAAGAGCAGGGACTTTATCTGACTATGCTGCCTGCCATTGGGACACTTTTCCTACCTGTTTTTGTCATGCAGCCATGATGTGATAATATGTACCTGGGTTTATTGTAGCTTCTTATGCCTTCACTGGTTGATATCCCTTGGAGCCCTGTTCCTTTCTGAGAGGGAGGTGAAGGAGGTTGGAACTGAAGGAAAGGGGATGTGGAAAGGAGAGACTCAGGGAGGAGAGAAAGGGGAAACTGAAATCAAGATGTAATATATGAGAAAAATAAATAAGCAGGAAGAAAAGAAGGAAATTAGAGAGATTTCATACTGGCAACTTAACAACACACCTGAAAACTTTAGAAGAAAAGGAAACAAACACTCTCAAGTGGAGTAGACAGCAGAAAATAATCAAACTGAGGACTGAAATCAATAAAATGGAAACAAAGACTCAAAGAAAGAGTTGGTTCTTTGAGAAAATCAACAAGATAAACACTGATCCAAAATAACTAAACGGTAGAGAATGAATATCCAAATTAACAGAATCAGAAATGAAAAGGGGGGCGGGGCATAACAACAGACACTGAAGAAATCCAAAGAATCATTAGGTCTTACCTCAAAAACCTATACTCCAGAAAAGTTTAAACTCTAAAAGAAATGGACAATTTCTGTGATAGATACCACTTACCAAAGTTAAATCAAGATCAGATAAACATTTTAATGGGAAGATAAGAGGGAAGGAATAACAATTGGGATGTAATGTGAATAAATTATAATAAATAATATATACATTAGAAAGACCTATACCTCTAGAAGCAGTCATTAAAAGTCACCCAACCAAAAAGAGCCCAGGTCCAGGAGGTTTCAGCACAGAATTCTACAACACTTTCAAAGAAGAGCTGATAACAATACTCCTCAAACTATTCCACAGAATAGAAACAGAAGGAACATTGCCAAACTCATTCAATGAAGTCACAATAACCCTGATACCATTATCACACAAAGCCTCACCAAAGAACGAGAATTTCATACTGATTTCCCTTATAAACATTGGTCCAAAAGTACTCAATAAAATACTTGAAAACTGAATCCAAGAACACATTTAAAAAAAATCATCCACCATGATCAAGAAGGATTCATCCCAAAGATGCAAGTGGACTGGAAGGTATGGGGGGTAGTTGGGAATAGGAAAGGAGAGGTCAGGTGTAGGGAGGATGGAAGGGAGAGAGTACTACAAGAGACAACTGGAATTGGGGGGCATTTTGAGGAGGAACTAGAAATATAATCAATGGAAACCCCCAGGAATCCGAGAGAGTGATCCTAGCTAAGACTCTCAGCTCAGCAATGGAGACTACTGAGCTTAAATTAGTCATCTCCTATAACCAGACAAGTCTTCCATTGGAGGGACTGGGACACCAACCCAGTCACAACTTTGACCTACAGTTTTTCTTGGCTACAAGATGTGCTTGGGTAAAGGTGGCACAGAAATTGTAGAATGAAGCTTTCGTTTGAGAATAAAAAAAAATTCAGTTCTCCTGAATTTTTAAAAATGTCCCCTTTCTCTTTTTAGTTTTCTTATTTCTATCTGTCTCTAGCATCTATTTTTCTAGCATCTATCTCTACAATGTGCTAGGCATATACTATGGGTCAAAAATCACTAAATGAAGTTTTGCAAGAAATTTCAGCTTGTTGCTATGACTCGTGAAGTTGTATTAGTGCTTTCATTCTCCAAGTGAGAATAACGCATCCTAGAGAAATTGAGATTGTCTTCCAAAGTCACTCAGTTAAAATAATGTAGAGTTGTAATTTGAATTCTAAATGACACTCTTAACTACTTTTGGAGTCTGCTAGAAACTGTAAATACATATGTTTAGGAGACTTTTAAAAGCACAAAAGCATCTTTCTGAAACATATCTACAACAATCCAGCTAAATCAGTGACGTTAGTAAACAGCATGGTTTCTCAGATATGAATTTAACTGTATGTAGTTTTGACTGTACCCTAAACACTGATTCTAAGTCTTTGTTTGCCAGATAAGCACCTCCTTAGGTTGATAATACATCTTTCAAATGTGTATGAAAATGGTTTCTTGACCCCTGCTTCTTGGTCTTATTTCCCATTCAAAAATGCTCTGCTGTCATTGCTACTTGATTATCATGAAATATTTTTCTGACACTCCCTTTGCTCTAGCCTAAATATTTATAAATAGGCTTACATTCAGAGAACTTATTCTGCAGAAATTTTATCTTAGCAAAAAAATGCAACATAGTTAAGTAAAGTTTTTCTTTCCAGTTTTCTGTTCCTTCATTTTGGTTTCTTGGGACAGATCTTGCTAAGAAGCCCTAGCTGACCTCTTCTCTAAAATGTTGGGGTTGAATTCAAGAGTCACCATAAAAATCTAGGAATTTATGGCTAATTGAAGAATTTTTTTTGGTTCAAGAGATGAATCACATTAACCACTCAAATATACATTTTTCTGTATCTGATTTACAAAAACACTTGCTTGACATTATTATGAGGAGATTTCTTTAAAACTTGCTTTCACCAGTTCTTAAGTTTGAACACAGCACTTTTAAAACTGTTTGGAAATTCACTATTCAAAACACATAACAAAGCTCATCCAGAAGTCAGTGAAGATTTAACTCGTTTGTAATCCAGAGAAAATTTTAAGTCAGTAATTACTTTCATACTGGAGAATGATCTCAAAACACCTTCCTTCCACATATAAAGCTACTGAAATTCAGCAAAACATGAAATAAATCATGGGAAAGGTACGTCCCTGTACATGCACATATATAGCAGAAGATGACTTACTAAATAACTTAATTTATAATTATCTCTTTCTTAAAAACATGACCTTGCTGGGCCTGGTGGTGCAGGCCTGTAATCCCAGCACTCAGGAGGCAGAATTGGGTGGATTGCTGTGAGTTCAAGGCGAGTCTGGTCTACAAGGCAAGTCCAGGACAGCCAAGGCTACACAGAGAAACCCTAACTTGAAAAAAAAATGAAACATGATCTTACCATATTCCTAGGCTGGCCATCAGCTCACTATATAACTGAGGCTAGCCTTGAACTTAGATCCTCCTGACCCACCCTTCCCAGTGTTTGCATTATAAGCAAATGCCACAACACAGCATGTGCATAACCTGTATACATTTAAAGTTTAACCCTATGACAATTTATACACTGAAGCACAGTAAGATAATCAGAAAACATAGGTTGGGTTATCATATTACCATAATATGGTTCATCTATAGTTAAATAGCATATGATATAGGTAGAACAAATCCACATGAATCCATGACACATAATAATGCTTACATTATCAAGTGCATAGCCCTTCAAACAACTTAAATAATTTGGGTCTTTTCCAGAAAATAATTTTCCTTGTCCTAAGGGGTAAACCCCATGGTACCGTCTGCAATTTCCAATGGGACATTTTCCAAATCGCTCAGCACTTAACAAGCCTCTCATGCTGGAACAGCTGTTCATCTGAAAGGACTTTTTTTTTTTAATTTCTATGATCCTAAGCTAATCTCACTTGAGCTAGAAAATAAGGTATTAGACTATTTTGCATGTTCTATCACTTTGTGACAAGAAAGCCAATTTTGCACTTCACTAAAGGCAGATTGTAAATTTAGCATGAATTGAACCAGTTGCTGAGTTGCAATTTCTGGCAAATGCTTCATCAGTGCATTAATGTATACTACCAAGATAACTACTTCAGTCAGGCAAGCAGGAAAGTGGAAGACACAAGCACTTGGTAGGCAGCAAGGGAAATATACTCTCTACCAATGTCTACAAAACAAATCCTAAAACCCAAAGCTATCAAGTATCATCATAATTTTTTGAATGGTAGTATATTAGCTGATTTAAAAAAATTAATGTTAGAACCACAGATTTTAAAACTAGGTAGACACACTTTGAACCTACTAGATGCTAGTTGTATACTCTGGGGGAATTTAGCCTCTCTGTGCTTGACATGTATTCTGCATATACTGAAGAGATTAATAAATATGACTCTTAGACTCATTGGTGGGACAGTATTAGTGAAATACTAAATAACTTAGTCAATGATAAACTCAAATGTTATTGTTATATTGTTAACATTTTATATTACTTTAAGACAGATACATGGACCGTTCCTATGGGATAAAATATTCCTAGAGAGCTTTCCATTCTTTCTGTGCTTCTTCCTTGTAGTTTTCTCCACAGGTCTAGTTGTTAAACTAATACTGTTATTGAAACACAGTCAAGCAGGACGTCATGTAAGAATTCAGACTGCTTGTGAGAAAACTCCAAGAAAACAAGGCAAGAATCTTGTGATCTTGGTTTTCTCAAAAACACAGAATTGTTCTTGGAATGTGTTTTTGTGTTTCTCCCAAGTGTAGCACATAGGAGTGAGTTTACTTCGGCTGTTATTCTTTTGCCTCCTTGGGAAAACACGTTTTGCCATGTGCAGATTGTCTCTGTGATTGTACATTTTGCTTAGATGATGCTTCTTCGCCCTCAAGAGTATCCCCAGGTTCATGCTGCCAATTAGAGTGATAAACATCCTGTAAATTCCAAGCTCAGAAATTCCTGAAGGCTAGCCCCTGCTCAGAAGTCATCTTAGTTACTATCCATAGGTGAAGACATCCAGCTTCCTTTCTTGGGGGAATGCAAGAGCTAGTTTACAACCAAACCACTGCTGATCTGCCAGCCGATGGGATGTATAATCAAAGACTGCCATTTAAAAATGGCCTTTGGAGGGTGGATGATTCAGGACAGGCATAAAATCAAGTCTTCTGTGGACCTCATTTTACTTAATAGGGTTAGCATACTTTAAAAAATACTTGCTGATGCTATAGTTTGCTAAGTTTTCATCCTCTCCAAGAATAAGACCAATGTCAGCTTTGAAGACTCCTACCGGCTACTATTAGTGACTGCCAATCTGGAGTCAATTACCTACAACTAAGGCTTTTACTGACAGATATGTCTACCCTGTATGCCATCGTTGTCTGATGTCAGCTTATCACAGTAGGGAACTTTTTAAAATCTGTATCACACACGGTCTCAGTTACATGCAACACTAGTGATTTCTCCTTGTTTCTTTATTTTTCCCTGCAACACCATATTCCAGTCAAGCAGAAAATTCTACTTTACATTTTTTGGTCTCCAGTATAAAATTCTCTTCATCGAATTCTGATGTGTGGTTTCTATGCTCTCAACTCTCAGGTAATTTAGTTTGCCCAATTTCAGTGAGTGAGTCTGTCTAATGGCTTTTGTTATAATGTTTATATCAATGTTATATAATTTATATCTATTATCTCATATTTCCCCCAGCTTCTAGGCATATATTTAAAGATGGTATATGGATATACCATCCATATATCATAAATGCACCGTGTTTTAGCTTATTCATCTATCTACTAATTTCATTCAATTATGCAATATTCATGGATTTTGGCACTGATGACATATAATTCATAAATAAGAACACCTGCTCCTATGAAATTCTTATTATGCCTCATTTCTAAACTCTAACCTATGTATGGGTTTATTGATATCAAATGAACAAAATATTTGTTCAAGCCAATACATTCCTACTGCTAAATTCTATATTCTGACAAGAGACACAGCTTCTGCTATTTTCTGATTTTCCATCCAACCTCCTCAATATGTTTTCAAACTGTCTACAGCCATTATGAAAGCCTTCATCGTTTCTCACCTGGGGAATTAAAATTCTCTGAGCCAACATTTTTGTGTATTTTCCCTCTCTTCACTGTCCACTGAAATGGCACTCATAAAAATATGGTTATTCAGTCACTGGTCATTAATATTTCTCAACATCAATGGCCTCAATTCTTCAATAAAAAGACACAGACTAACTGAATGGGTACATAAACAAGATCCAACATTCTTCTACATTCAAGAAACACATCTCACCCATAATGAAAGGCATTACCTCAGGGTAAAAGGTTGGAAAAAAATATTCCAAGCAAATGGTCACAAGAAGCAAGCAGGCGTAGGCATTTTAGTATCGAACAAAATAGACTTTCAACCAAAATTAATCAAAAGGGATGAGGAAGGACACTTCATACTCATCAAAGGTAAAGTCAACCAAGATGACATCACAATTCTGAACATCTATGCTCCCAATACAAGGGCACCCACATTTGTAAAAGATCTCCTAAAAAAGCTTAAACCACACATCGATCCCCACACAATAATAGTGGGAGACTTCAACACCCCACTCTCACTGAAGGATAAGTCATTGAAACAGAAACTAAGCCGAGAAATAACATCATTAACCAATGCCATGGGTCAAATGGATCTAACAGATATCTATAGAACCTTTCACCCAAACAAGAAAGAATACACCTTCTTCTCTGCACCCCATGGAACCTTCTCCAAAATTGATCACATCGTAGGTCACAAAGCAAGCCTCAATAGATATAAGAGGATTGAAATAATACCTTGTATCCTATCAGATCACTATGCTCTTAGGCTGCAATTCAACAACAACAGAAATAACAAAAAGCCTACGTGTACGTGGAAACTAAACAACTCTCTGCTAAATGACACCTGGGTCAGGGAAGAAATAAAGAAAGAATTCAAGGAGTTTCTGAAATTCAGTGAAAATGAAGAAACAACATACCAAAATTTGTGGGATACATTGAAAGCAGTGCTAAGAGGAAAATTCATAGCACTAAGTGCCTTTAAAAAGAAGTTGGAAACATCGCACATAAGCATCTTAACAACACAACTGGAAGCCCTAGAAAAAAAAGAAGCAGAAACACCCAAGAAGAGTAGACGCCTGGAAATAATGAAACTCAGGGCTGAAATTAACAAATTAGAAACCAAGAAAACAGTCCAAAGAATCAACAAAACCAAAAGCTGGTTCTTTGAGAAAATCAACAAGATAGAAAGACCATTAGCCAAACTAACTAAAAGGCAGAGAGACAATATTGAAATCAACAAAATCAGAAATGAAAAGGGAGACATAACAACAGACACTGAAGAAATTCAAAGAATCATAAGATCCTACTTTGAAGGCATATACGCCACAAAATTTGAAAATCTAAGGGAAATGGACGATTTTCTTGATCAATTTCACTTCCCAAAGTTGAATGAAGAACAGATAAACAAGCTAAATAGTCCCATTTCCCCTACAGAAATAGAAGCAATCATCGATGGTCTCCCAACCAAAAAAAGCCCAGGGCCAGATGGTTTCAGTGCAGAATTCTACCAGACCTTCAAGGGCAAGCTAATACAGATACTATTCAAGCTACTCCAAAAGATAGAAATGGATGGAAAATTACCAAATTCATTCTATGAGGCCATAGTCTCATTGATACCTAAACCTCACAAAGACTCAACAAAGAAAGAGAATTTCAGACCAATTTCTCTTATGAACATAGATGCAAAAATACTAAATAAAATACTTGCAAAACGAATACAGGAACACATCAAAGATATCATTCATCATGACCAAGTAGGCTTCATTCCAGGCATGCAGGGATGGTTTAATATATGGAAATCCATCAATGTAATCCACCATATAAACAAACTGAAAATAAAAAAACCACATGATCATCTCCTTGGAGCAGAGAAAGCATTTGATAAAATTCAACACCCATTCATGTTTAAAGTTTTAGAGAGATCGGGGATACAAGGCACTTTCCTCAACATAATAAAGGCTATATACAGCAAGCCAATAGCCAAAATCAAAGTAAATGGTGAGATACTCAAGGAAATTCCTCTAAAATCGGGAACAAGGCAAGGCTGCCCACTCTCTCCATATCTCTTCAATATAGTACTCGAAGCTCTAGCCAGAGCAATAAGACAACAAAAGGAGATCAAGGGTATCCAAATGGGAAAGGAGGAAGTCAAATTATCCCTATTTGCAGATGATACGATAGTGTACATAAGTGACCCTCAAAATTCCACCAGAGAACTCCTAAAGCTGATAAACACCTTCAACAAATTGGCTGCATCAAAAATTAACTCAAAAAAGTCTATAGCCTTCCTATACACAAATGACAAGCTTTCAGAGGAAGAAATTAGGAAAACCACACCCTTCACATTAGCCACAAGCAATATAAAATATCTAGGAGTTACCCTAACTAAGCAAGTGAAGGACTTGTATGAAAAAAATTTCAAAACCCTGAAGAAAGAGATTGAAGATGACCTGAGAAGATGGCATGATCTTCCTTGCTCATGGATCGGGAGAATTAACATAGTAAAAATGGCCGTCCTACCAAAAGCAATCTACAGATTCAATGCAATCCCTATCAAAATAACTACACAATTTTTTAAAGACATTGAAAGTTCAATTCTGAACTTCATATGGAAAAACAAAAAACCCAGAATAGCTAAAACAATCTTGTACAATAAAAGGTGCTCTGGAGGAATCTCCATACCTGATTTCAAACTGTACTATAAAGCAATAGTAATTAAAACAGCATGGTACTGGCACAGCAACAGGCTGGTTGATCAGTGGAATCAAATCGAAGACCCAGATATGAATCCACACACATATGGTCACTTGATTTTTGACAAAGAAGCCAAATCCATTCAATGGAAAAAGGATAGCATCTTCAACAAATGGTGCTGGTCTAACTGGAGGTCAATGTGTAAAAAAATGCAACTGGACCCATATTTGTCACCTTGCACAAAACTCAAATCCAAGTGGATTAAAGACCTCAGCATAAAACCAGAGACACTAAGCCTCTTAGAGGAAAAAGTGAGAAAGAGCCTGGAACATATTGGCACAGGAGACAACTTCCTGAACAGAACACCAATGGCCCAGGCCTTAATGTCAACCATTAATAAATGGGACCTCATGAGGCTGAGAAGCTTCTGTAAGGCAGGAGACACTGTCAAGAGAACAAAGCGACAGCCTACAGACTGGGAAAAAAATCTTCACCAACCCTACATCTGACAAAGGTCTCATATCCAAAATATATAAAGAACTCAAGAAATTAAACACCACCAAACCAAATAACCCAATTGAGAAATGGGGCTTGGAACTAAACAGAGAATTCTCAACAGAGGAATATCAAATGACTGAGAAACACTTAAAGAAATGCTCAACCTCCTTAGTCATCAGGGAAATGCAAATCAAAACAACTCTGAGATTCCATCTTACACCCATCAGAATGGCTAAGATCAAAAACTCAAGCGACACCACATGCTGGTGAGGATGTGGGGAGAGAGGAACATTCCTTCATTGCTGGTGGGAATGCAAACTAGTACAGCCACTTTGGAAATCTATCTGGTGCTATCTCAGAAAAATGGGAATAGGGCTTCTTCAAGACCCAGCTATTCCACTCCTTGGAATATACCCAGAAGATGCTCCAGCACACAACAAGAAAATTTGCTCAACCATGTTCATAGCAGCCTTATTCATAATAGCCAGAGCATGGAAACAGCCTAAGTGTCCATCAGTAGAAGAGTGGATAAAGAAACTGTGGTAAATATACACTATGGAATACTACTCAGCTATTAAAAACAAGGAATTCCCGAAATTTGTGGATAAATGGATTGGGCTAGAAATGATCATAATGAGTGAGTTAACCCAGAAGCAGAAAGAATCAAATGGTATATATTCGCTTATATCTGCATACTAGCCCAAGGGGCATGTCCCACGAAAGCCTTCACTTACCAGGAAACTGGGACAGAGGGGAAGGCATCCTATTGGGACCCTAAATGAGAGACGCATGGGAGAATAGCAAAATAAAAGGATACAGAGGGTCCTAGAAACCTACAAGTAGAACATTATGATAGGCAGATTTGGGCCCAGGGGTCCTGCTCAAACTAAGGCACCAGCCAAGGACAATACAGGCGGTAAACTTTAAACACCTTCCCAGATCTAGCCAATGGTCAGAATATTCTCCACAGTTGAGTGGAGAGTGTGATATGACTTTCTCAGGTACTATGGTGCCTCACATTTGACCATGTCCCCTGGAGGGGGAGACCTGGTGGCACTCAGAGGAAAGACCGCAGGTAGCCAAGAAGAGACTTAATACCCTATGAGCATATATAGGGGGAGGAAATCCCCCTCAGGAACAGTCATAGGGGAGGGAAATAATGGGAAAAAGGGGGGGGGAGGAATGGGAGGATACAAGGGATGGGATAACCATTGAGATGTAACAAGAATAAATTAATAAAAAAAATATGGTTATTGCACTTCCTAACATGTTTCAGTGGCATCGTTGTGTTTTCAAGGAGAAAAAAAAAATGTATATGTCACAATGTCCAATGTGATCTAGACCCCAGTCCATTCACATCTCATTTCCCCCATGCCCTCCCCCTCTCAGCTGTCCCAGGTAATCTGATGTAACAGATCCTGTCAGTTCCTTGTATACATGTACTTGGCCTACCTGGAGGTTACTACAGACTGACAGATACTTACAATGTTGAATTCATGGAGGGAAAGAGCAGAGTGGTGGTTACCAAGGCAGAACCAGAGTGAAGTGAGTAAAGGTCCCACTTGTACAAGCTAAGTAAATTTCACAAACAAAATGCATATCTGTACAACTCCACTTTCCAATTCTATAATGTGTATATTTGAGACATTAAGAGAGTAGACTTTCATTGTTCTCACCATATTATAAAAATAGAAAAGTCTGTGGATAATGGATATAATTAGCCAGTTTGTACACATTTCACTATGTACATTACAATGATATATCATACACCTTAAATATGTACTATTTTAATGAATAACCTATGTCTGAATTGACCTAACAACAAGAGTCAAGAATTAGTAATAAGTAGTTCAACTTCTTTGCCACTAAGTGGGGTAGTTCTGAGTCTTTTTTGACATATACAGTCTATAAAGGGTCTCAATCAAGGTAGGATATATTAGTAGTGCAGCCTATTGTGGCCAGATTGCCTTTCTTCCCATCTGTCCTGTCTCAATGTAATCTGGGATCTGTCCTTCAGGTATCAACCTGACACAAACCTTCAGTCACATAGGAAAAGGAGACCTCAGCTGAAGAGCTACCTGGATCAGATTAGCCTTTGTAAAAGTCAATGATAAATTTTCTTAATTGCTAATTGATGTAGCAGTGCCCAGCCCACTACAAGTGGTACCATCCTTAGGCTGGTGAGGACGAGCCACATAAGAAAGGTACTTGAGTAAACCTCGGGAAGCTAGTCAGGAAACAGCATTCCTTTATACTATAAAGTCTATAGTGCTTCCTTTACTGCCTGCCTCAGGTTCCCATCCTGGCATCCCTTGGTGGACTATGGCCTGGAAACCAAATAACCCCTCCTTCCCCAAGTTGGTTTTGGTCAGTATTTTATCATAGCAACAGAGAAGCAAACTGGTACAGGATCACGTTTGAAAGTAAATTGTTAGCCAGGAAATATTTATAAGAAAGTTATCTTATGAAAAAAAAACAAATAAAAACATCTGACATCTAAGTATTATGTCTTCATTAAGTTCTAGCGACATGGGCCATATTCCCTTGGTTCAGCATCTTTGCACATCCTCTCCTGTCTTCTTGCCACCATCTTCTCTGTCGTTCCATTCTAAGACAATCTAAACATTGAATCCCATGACAAGTTTAATGCAATATTTTGACCCACCTTCACTGAAATCTTTCACCATAGAAATTTCAACCGAGATGATGATATCTTTATATAGCATCGAATGCTTTTTCAAGATAGGTATTTAGCATGTTTGTGTGAACATCCTTCCACACTGTTTCTTGGGGCTACAAGGTACTTTACTATGTTTCTTTCCTCACCAGTCAGCAATACCATACACTATAAGTTCCTCTATAAGATATATGGGGTGGCTATTAAATAAATGAGCAAATTGTACTAAAATAATTCATCAGCAAAACTAACTTCTGTCCATAGAAAATATTTTAAAAATTAGTTTCACACAACAATCTCAGAAGATATGTAGTTTGCAATAAATAGAGCCCAAAGCAGCACATTTAAGTCTACTTGGAAGTCAGATGACAGTCATTTGTTTTATACAGATTGAACTTCCTGGGCCACTACAATAGTTAATGAACTGTTTAATGAGTCAATCCTGGATATTAACTGATAACCACGATGAGATGCACTTGCTCTCTTGTTTTGCACGTCTGCCTATACAAGCTAAGGCTCCATGATTATCACTGAGCATGAAAGAATAACCTCCTGGCTCGACCTCCCCACGCTCTTGCCGTTCGATGTCACTCCAGAAAGTCTTGAGACTCACGAGACGAACCCGCCTCTCCAGTAGCCAAGTGGAGAGATGTGTGAGCCTCTTTTTGGGGGTGCTTTGACACATGTAGCTGGTGGCTGCAATAGCTTGTTTAACAAGACTCTTTTCTCTCCTCTCCATCATCTGAAGCTATCGTTTATTGAAAAGCTGACTTTCAAAGCACACTCTAGAACAGCTTTTCTGTACAGCTGCAATGCTATTTAAAACTTCCATGAATATCTCCACAAAAAAAAAAAAACACAAGAAAAATGAAATCATGCTCTCAGGAAGGACACAGTAGAATATGACCCTGTGGGAGGAAGATTTAGAAAAGGAAAACTGGTTGTTAATTTAATGTAGAAAGCGTAAAATCAGACATTTTCATCTGAGGTAGGAAAGCACCTGAAGTTACTAGAGAAATCACCCTTCAGGCAATTTCAAGACTCTGGTAGGCATCTGCAGACTTCTTCATGCCACCTCTACATAGGCTCCAGAAATGTGAGCAGCTTTCTGCTGTGCTATGGATTAAGAATAAACACTAAAATCAATGCTCTAGACACTAGGCAGATGGAGAGATGCAGCAACATCATTGTAACGAGCCAGAGATTGATCCCTAGTGCCTATATTAGTCAACCTCAAACCCTTATTTCAGGGGCATAGGGAGAACTCCAGTAACTGACTGGTGATTCTAGTTACAATTACAGGGTGTTTTAGTCTCACACAAGCAGTGTATCTATCATCTTACTGCTGTGACCAAGCCATCCCACTGTAGCCCTTTAAGATCTCTTTGCCTCACTGCATAATGCTAATGCTTCCTTGACTCTCATCAAAGTGAAAACTTTTAGAATGTGGTATTCTCCAGTACAACCCACGTTTCCCTTGCTGAAAATATTCTATTTCACTCCTGACAAATGACCTGACAAATGAAATTATAATGGATACCACTCACTATTATTTTGTATTTTGGGGCTATTTATTCTGAAGCGATTGATAAAAACTAGTTGATTACACCTTTCGAAGATCTCAGAAATCACTGACCAAAGAAAAGGCAGCATGAAAACTGCTTTGTATTCCACTGAGTGTTATGAAAGTCCTAAGGTTCATTTTTGCTAAATTTTAGTTTCTTATATAATAGGGTCTCAAAGCTGTGACTAAGTGAATGCTTGGTGAAATGTTGATTCACTTCAAATAAAGAAATGGCAGGATGACTGTAATATATAAACAAGAGGTCCACACCTTTCATGACACTTGACACAAAGCACTCTAAAAAAATTTCTTGATAGAATGAATAAATGAATGTGCACAATCTTGAGACCCTGGTGCTTTTGGAAGCACTGAATGCTCCACATAAATGTCTTACCTCATCGTTTCATCACAAAGCATGATTAAAACACCCATCAGACTCAACCAAATTTAATCATATTATAAAGCCTTGTGAAATTAACAAATGAAAATGCAATGTCATTTTGAGCCTTTATACTGTGAAAGATCCCTTAGTTTAAAAATATCTTTCTAGCAGACTGAAAGCAATACTCTTTTTCTCATGTTGTTCTTTCCTTTGTTTCCGTAGGAAACAGTGACTTCCAGGGATCCAAGACGACACAACACAGATTGCCAAATTGCATGCCACCCTGCTGTTGCCGAGGAGATAATGTATGTCATTCCTACAAATAACATGTTGCTCATGCCTTCGTTTCCCTTATCTAGCTTTTAAAGATATTTTCGCCTGAGCTGAATGCAGATAGTGTACAACGTGAACTGATGGAAACATTTCTTTTTAAAAATTTTGTTTAGCCCATTCTCCCAAGGCACATTACATACTCAGCTTATGGAAGGCCTGAACATATTTTATGCCGATTTTGGAACTGGTGATTCAGCAGTTTTCACTGGGGAGTTGGGGGGAGGGTACATCCTGAATACTGTCTGCCTGTGTTCTAAGTAAAGGTCCAATTAAATCCACACCTGGCACTAACATCTTCCAGTCCGAAATGGCCTACCAGCAAAGCAGCTGCACTGAGCTGGATGTCAGTGGGGAAGAAGAGAAGCAAAGGCAGAGGAAGGGAAGGAAGAAAGATATACAAGAAGAACAAAAGGATGAAAAATCAGGATGAAGGGAAGGGAAATGAATAAATGCTTACATATCACCTGCTGTGATGCACACTGAACACATTTAAGATGAGTAAGAATTAGTAAAATTTAAGATATTGGGTGACACGCTAATTAGCAAAGGCTGAGCCAGTATGTCAACCTGGGTATAGGTTGATTGACAGGAGGTGTTTTCTCATGATCTAGAGCGGCATAGTGCAATCACTCAGAACAGTGGGCAGAAGCAACAGCAGCCCCTGATAAAACTGGACTCACTACAAAGCTATCGGGGTGTCTCGCGTGGTTGCAGTAAGAGAGGCTGGGGTCAAAATCACCCTGAAGATATCTTCACTCCAGTGCCTCACAATTGGTTCTTCCTGTGTCAGCTAGACTACCCTACAGTATACTAGAAACAGTAGCGTCAAGTGAATGGTTAATGCAAGGTGTGCTAGGCATAGACATTTGAGTCTTATCATCGTATTCCATTACACTTTCTCAGAGAACTCTCTCTTAGAAAAAAGTCCCCAGAACTCTAAAAGGTTCTACCTGTGAATCTAGATAGGCCTGAACCATGAACCTGCTCAGCAATAAGACTTGCACAGAGTACCCAATTAGCACGGTAACCACTAACCAAGCACAGCTTTTATCTCATATACATCAAACTATTATCATAAACGCAGAGAGCCTCAACTGGAAAAATGGGATATTAAGGACATGAAGAGAGAACATAGGAGCAAACACAATCATCAGACTATGGCGAACGTTCAAACCAGAAAGGAGGAACATTATGGTGAGCTGGTGAAAAAGAAGCAAAGACTCACGTCCCATTGCTTGCATTGATGGGAGTGTGTGACTGTGTTCGCTCTGCTGTTCTGGAAGAGTGGCCCAGAATAAACATCCATAATGCTTTATTTCATGTAGCAATTTCTGAGATGCTGCTGCACAATGAATTCAGCTGCACAACACAATGCTAAATCAGGTCTATTAAGTAAAACCTCAGTCCAAGCAAGAGTGTTCATCCTAGAGTGGAACACTTGAGCTCATACTGGCCTCTTGCTAATATGAGTCCAGTGTATATTCTTATTCAGGCCAGAAAATGGGATTAACCCTTTTAGGATCTCCTCCATGCTCAACAAAACATTCCTAAAAATGGAAGCACTTACTTAGCAAGGCATATCTCAGAGGGACAAAGACCCGACATCCACCTCAGAATACCTTTTCTCACATGTATTTGTAGTTTTTACTTTGTTGTACTTGCCTTGTCTCAAAAAAGGCAACAATGAAATCTATCCTGTACATTTGTCCTAAATTAAGAAAAAAATCTAACAAAATTCCTGAGAATAAAAACCTAATGTTTCTGTCTTGTATTATAAAACAATTTGTCTACATCTTACATAATCACTATCGCACAATAAAACTGCCGAGAGCTCTCTCCGTCCTTCGCTCCTTTCATTTCACCCTCTGTGTGGGTGAGGGAAGTAAAGAGAAAGATTCTCTCTCTCTCTCTCTCTCTCTCTCTCTCTCTCTCTCTCTCTCTCTCTCTCTCTCTCTCTCTCTCTCTCCCCATCTCTGTAACTTAGAAATTGCTATGATTTCTAAAAGCATGACTGACTTAGTCACATTTAATGGCTACAAAATGACTGGATAGGCATGAGAAAATTAGTTGTGGTACATAATTATCCTAAATTGTCTCATTGGTTCCTGTAATCCTCTATTAATTGCAAACTCTGCCATTAATTCTATTATAGCATAACATTACAGCCACGCATAATCTATATTACTATTGGAGGTTAAACATTTTTTTGCAAATTTCAGTGGTCAAGTAAGGGCACTTCCAGAAAAAATATTAAACTGGGCCTACCATAAGGACAAAAATTATAACCGTGGATGCTTGCAGACGTACATGAAAAAAGATGACATATTCATTATGTGCTAATTGAAAAATGTTTTTCTATTTTGCTGTGAATCTAAGAATCATGTAGAAAAATTATTCTAATCAATAAAAACGAGCATAGTATGTGCCTATCTACATTCTAGTTCGTGATGTGTTGATAAATTTCCTTACACACATTTATAGTAATGCATTAGATAAAAAGAATTTGCTGTGCTACAATGAATATTATTCATTACAGACATATAGTACTGAGTGATTTATGGAATTTTAGAAAATGAATGCAATTCATAAAGAAACAGTGGGAAAACACGTATAAGGAATACAAACAAAATATTAAAGGTCTTAAAGAATTCATGTTTTAATGAACAGAAAACAAATAGGAATCCCTATGTAAAAGTCTCATTCTATTTCTTTTGAATTGCTGAAGGGAACTAAAATAACTTTCTGTCAGCAGCTCCAGTCCCCATTGACTACAATCTATCTCAGTCCTAAAATGTATTCTTTTTCTGTAGATAATAGGTAACCTCCTTGGTGCCATTTTTAGAGCAGCCCCATTAGCAAACATTAGGCAGACAGCATGGGAACATCTTTCAGGATCGGCTGGAGCAAAGTGGGTTTCTTGCAGAAGCAGCAATAGTGAGCTGAGCACATGGGAGAGTGCTTATTGAAGCTTGAAAACTATACAAGCCTTTGCTGCTTCCAGTCTAACTAAAATAAAGCAACTTACAAACAGTCCCATGGAGAACAGTCAGATGCCCACAAAGGATTTGTTCTCCTCTCTCCCAGGCATGCTGAGCAGAGCTCCAAATTTACAACGTTTCAGTTGTAAAAACAAACAAGCCATAAACTTATAACTGTTAAGGATTGTAATCAATGAAAATGCCATATTAGTTTGATGTCATGATTCAGCATATGGAAAAATATAATTGTTGGTCATATCTGCCTTATCTTTACTTCAAAAGACTGCCATCATGCAACCATTTCTTTTAACCACTTGACCAGAAAATCGTGGCATTTTCATATAGTCTCAACCTATATACTCAGATTTTCTTCAGGAAAAAAAAAAAAAGAGCTCATGTTTTCATGGAAGAATCAATCACTGAATGCCAGTTACACAGCTGTACAATGACCACCCACGCCCCTCCCCAGTTTTAGCTAAAAAGCTACTAAAAGAAAAAACTTTCAGATTACTCAGTGGTTTTCAGGTCCTTGCTTACTGTTTCAGAGAACACCACCTAATGTCCACAGAGGCCTCCCCTGACCACCTTCTGGGTAGAATGCCCATATCAGAGACACTCCAAGTGAATTCTTAGAAGATCACCCACAAAGTCCTTTCTTCATACAAGCCAGAAAGCATGTCTGTGGGCTCTAAGAATAACTTAACCAGAATAATTCAGTGACTCTAGCTGTCCTCGCCAGCACTCTTCTGTGCTAGAAAGTAGAGATGATAACCCACACACTCAAATTAAATCTTAAAGCTATATCTGATGGGAAAGCAAAGATAACACTTGCCACATACGGGAGAGTTTTAAAAAGGTGGGGGAGTTGGCTTGAAGTTAAAAGAGAGTCATCTAAATTTCCTTCAGTTATCCCAAGTCCTTAGGTAGGTCTTAAAAAACAAACAAACACACAAACAAACAAGCCCACAAAAACAAAACTAAACAAAAAACCCAGCAATGTTGGAATAGAGTTAATTGGAATCATCTGTGATACTCAAGACTTGTGCTATTGTTATTATTTTGAAAGGACTACAGGTGGTTCATTCACCTTTTTCATTTCTTAGTCAATAGATACTGAGGTGTTAGGTTTTATGCTAAATATTAGTCTTAATTGTAATAGTCTTTTAAATATGTGTCCCATAGACTAACCCCATTTAGTCACATGGATTCACAGTTTTTAAAACTAGAGACAATAACATACTTATTTCTACACAAAAACTGTCTTTCGGCTCTTTCTACACACAGTCCCTACTATCCTTTGACAGTTTATAAATGTCAATTCTCAGACAAAGCCTCAAAGATATGGACACAAAGAAAGTGCAAATGTGGCTTTGTGTGAGAGATGGGCCTTGAAGATCATAAAAATGGGCAATAAGAGATACTTTGGGGAAGCCTGTCATGCATTAGCCAAGTGAGAAACCTATGTGAGGTAAATATCTTGTGGAATCAGCTACAAGAAAATATTAAGAAAATGTCCCATACACAAGGTAACTGAAAAAACTCTGCCTTCTTAAAACTGTTGGGAAATTGACCAAAACACATGATAATTGTCTTTTTAAAAAGACACTTTTTCTTACATAATATGCTCTAATTCATTTAAGTGAAATGAAATAAGTCATACCCAAACTGATGCATCTTGAAACTGCTAAATCATCTGAGGCTGAGCAAAAAGCTGGAAATTTAGAGATGTATATTATGTTGTGGGAAAATTAGCTTCTCAAAATAGCAAGCAGAAAATTGGCAGCTTCATCAAATAAACCAGAAGGAATGAATAATTTTACTCAGTAGCTCACAGACTAGAACTTGCTGAAAAATATATCTAAACATTGAGAGAAGTTTGTTTCAAGCATTGTGTACTTTAAAGCTGTGTCTTTTTCTATCTTATGAGGAAGTGTCGGTCCACCCATTATGTTGACACAAATGGTGAAAGATCAAATAAAATTAATTTAAGATAACACATATTTTCCAATGAGAATGTGTGGTTCTTTCATGTATTGCCATCCATGGGATACACATACACACGTGTGAGTGCGCGCACACATGTATACAGGAGGTAAGAATATATGTATTTCTCAAGAGGTATTTCTTGGGCACCTGATCTAATCTGAGCAGTTGTGCTAGAATCATTCGAAGGGTAATAGAGTAAATTGAGAAATAACAACATACTAATAGTTTATAAATTATATGGCAATTCTAAAATTATCCTTCCTCTACTCTGTGAATATCATAAGCGAACTAATGATATCTACATTAATGAGCTGGCTCATTTCTAGGCTATTCTTTTCGTCTGCTGAATATCAGTATGATGTAAGATTTACCATCTAAAATCTGCTGAGAGCCACCATGTCCTAAACGTTCAGTGTACTTCTCACAGTGTCCTTTGATCCCCATAGAATAACTGTTTCTCTCTGTCACCTTTATACACCTGTATTGTCTCACTAAATATAGCATAAGTCCTATAATGGCAAACAGTTCTGTAAATATTTTTTCATAATATTCTCTTGATCATATATTAGAAATAAATAATCCCTCAAGGAAATTCCTCTAAAATCAGCAACAAGGAAAGGCTGCCCACTCTCTCCATATCTCTTCAATATAGTACTCAAAGTTCTAGCCAGAGCAATAAGACAACAGAAGGAGATCAAGGGTATCCAAATGGGAAAGGAGGAAGTCAAATTATCCCTATTTGCAGATGATATGAGAATGTACGTAAGTGACCCTCAAAATTCCACCAGAGAACTCCTAAAGCTGATAAACACCTTCAGCAAATTAGCTGGATACAAAATTAACTCAAAAAAGTCTATAGCCTTCCTATACACAAATGACAAGCTTGTAGAGGAAGAAATTAGGAAAACCACACCCTTCACATTAGCCACAAGCAATATAAAATATCTAGGAGTTACTCTAACTAAGCAAGTGAAGGACTTGTTTGAAAAAAATTTCAAAAATCTAAAGAAAGAGATTGAAGATGACCTGAGAAGATGGAATGATCTTCCTTGCTCATGGATCGGGAGAATTAACATAGTAAAAATGGCCATCCTACCAAAAGCAATCTACAGATTCAATGCAAACCCTATCAAAATACGTACACAATTTTTTAAAGACATTGAAAGTTCAATTCTGAACTTCATATGGAAAAACAAAAAACCCAGAATAGCTAAAACAACCTTGTACAATAAAAGGTGCTCTGGAGGAATCTCCATACCTGATCTCAAACTGTACTGTAAAGCAATAGTAATTAAAACAGCATGGTACTGGCACAGCAACAGGCTGGTTGATCGGTGGAATCAAATCGAAGACCCAGATATGAATCCACACACATATGGTCACTTGATTTTTGACAAAGAAGCCAAATCCATTCAATGGAAAAAGGATAGCATCTTCAACAAATGGTGCTGGTCTAACTGGAGGTCTATGTGTAAAAAAGTGCAACTGGACTTATATTTTTCACCTTGCACAAAACTCAAATCCAAGTGGATTAAAGACCTCAACATAAAACCAGAGACACTAAGCCTCTTAGAGGAAAAAGTGGGAAAGAGCCTGGAATATATTGGCACAGGAGACAACTTCCTGAACAGAACACCAATGGCCCAGGCCTTAATGTCAACCATTAATAAATGGGACCTCATGAGGCTGAGAAGCTTCTGTAAGGCAGGAGACACTGTCAAGAGAACAAAGCGACAGCCTACAGACTGGGAAAAAATCTTCACCAACCCTACATCTGACAAAGGTCTCATATCCAAAATATATAAAGAACTCAAGAAATTAAACACCACCAAACCAAATAACCCAATTGAGAAATGGGGCTTGGAACTAAACAGAGAATTCTCAACAGAGGAATATCAAATGGCTGAGAAACACTTAAAGAAATGCTCAACCTCCTTAGTCATCAGGGAAATGCAAATCAAAACAACTCTGAGATTCCATCTTACACCCATCAGAATAGCTAAGATCAAAAATTCAAGTGACACCACATGCTGGCAAGGATGTGGGGAGAGAGGAACACTCCTTCATTGCTGGTGGGAATGCAAACTAGTACAGCCACTTTGGAAATCTATCTGGTGCTATCTCAGAAAAATGGGAATAGGGCTTCCTCAAGACCCAGCTATTCCACTCCTTGGAATATACCCAGAAGATGCTCCAGCACACAACAAGAAAATTTGCTCAACCATGTTCATAGCAGCCTTATTCATAATAGCCAGAACACGGAAACAGCCTAAGTGTCCATCAGTAGAAGAATGAATAAAGAAACTGTGGTACATATACACTATGGAATACTACTCAGCTATTAAAAACAAGGAATTCCCAAAATTTGTGGATAAATGGATTGAGCTAGAAATGATCATAATGAGTGAGTTAACCCAGAAGCAGAAAGAATCAAATGCTATAATACTCACTTATATCTGCATACTAGCCCAAGGGGCATGTCCCACGAAAGCCTTCACTTACCAGGAAACTGGGACAGAGGGGAAGGCATCCTATTGGGACTCTAAATGAGAGAAGCATGGGAGAATAGCGAAGTAGAAGGATCCAGAGGGTCCTAGAAACTTACAAGAAGAACATTATGATAGGCAGATTTGGGCCCAGGGGTCCCACTCAAACTAAGGCACCAGCCAAGGACAATACAGGCGGTAAACTTTAAACCCCTACCCAGATCTAGCCAAAGGTCAGAAAATTCTCCACAGTTGAGTGGAGAGTAGGATATGACTTTCTCATGTACTCTGGTGCCTCACATTTGACCATGTCCCTGGGAGGGTGAGACCTGATGGCACTCAGAAGAAGAACAGCAGGTTGCCAAGAAGAGACTTGATACCCTATGAGCATATACAGGGGGAGGTAATCCCCCTCAGGAACAGTCATAGGGGAGGGGAATAATTGGTAAATGGGAGGGAAGGAATAATGGGAGGATACAAGGGTTGGGATAACCATTGAGATGTAACAAGAATAAATTAATAAAAAAATTTTTAAAAAAGAAATAAATAATCCTTATTAGATACATGAATGTATCTAAAATAGTTTATTCCAAGTCAAAGTTCAGAAGAATACTTGCTCGAGTTTGTTTCTTAATCTTTAAAATGTCAAAAATAACAACAAATTGTGGGTTATTTAATCTATGATTTATTAAAATTACTGTCAAATTATTTGATTACTTTTGGATTTGACAAACTCTGCATACATTTCATGATGGGCTAGGCTTGGGGAAGGTACACTTCTGTAGCTTTGCTAAACTTTGTTAAGCAGTATCTTATTTATAAGTGGGACCGAATTTCAAAGGGATATTTATAATTTTAACAACATGGACATGGAGATAACTTTCAGAACAATCAGAAATGAGGTAGGACAGAGTGTGTGAGGAGAGGTAGGGTGGAGGCATTTCAGGGGCTTCTAACTGATGGTCAGCAGTTTGTAGAAGTTTCTAAGCACATATTTGGATGCAGTGTATGTGGCTTTAAATCTTGGATCCCTCACACAGCAGTTGTGTGGCACTGGGTGAACAACTTGGACCTGTTGGCACTTGATTTCCTCATCTATAAAAAGAACTTCTGTGAAGATTATATGAGAATATATATATATATCCTTAAAATATTATATGGCACATGGAAAGTACAATATAAGTGACGTATTTATTGCTGCTGGAACAGTAGGGATTCTTGGTGTATGGGAAAATATAAAATAACTTGGATATTTACGTGTACCTGACTGAATGACCCCAGAAAAACTACCCTCCATTTAATCAGCTCTTGGCATGTCATATATAATAAACTACATGCATGTCATAGAATATAATGCAGATACTGCATTAATTTGGATTGCATAAACATGCATTGACACAGATATTTTACATAGAACAGATTAAGATATAATCTAGTTTACTTGCACAAGTTAACAGAGAAATAGAAATCTATGTACTGGGTTATGTGGTCAAACCACCACTAAAGAACTTGCAATGGAGACAAAATCCCATCTTGTTTGGTTATTCTCAAGTAGAAGCAGCAACATTTACCTAAAATTATCTGTCTTTCTGATGCCAAACAGACAGGACTCAAACCCAAGTCATTTACTACACATTAATTCTGCGCAGTTACCAAAATGAAGGGCCATCATTATCAACCACAAAGTTATGTGTTTAATAAGACAACTCATCTTACAGTTTGGTGTGGAGACCAGACTTAACACACACACACACACACACACACACACACACACACACACACACATATATATATATATATATATATATATATATATATATATATATATATATATACATGGCAACTAACACAACGTGTTCCATATGGTAAGCAACTCAAGAAATGGCCTTGGGGGCTGGAGACATTGGTGATTAAGACTGTTTGCTGCTCTTGCAGAGAACCCAGGTTTAGTCCCAGCACCCACAAGATGGCTCACAACTATCTGTAACTCCAGTTTAAGGAGACTTAATACCCTCTTCTAACCTCCTCATGTACCAGGCATGCATGTGGTACATATACAAAAATATACACAAAATACTCATCTATGTGTATATATGTATGTCATTTTTAAACGGCATTGATAACTATCATTATCACGATGCTAAACTATTTTCTCAACTTGTATAGTTAATACACTCCACTACTTCTCATTTATTATGTTATCTGTAAAAACAGAGCATATGACAAAATGAACAAATTTGCTATTAATCTAAATCATCTATATTTATACCCACTTCATGCACACTCTGCCCTCTGCCATACATTATGATGGCATAGTCCCTTACTTCTTCCTTAAAATCTAGCAAATATATTCAGCTTCCTCCTGCACTGTTAAATTTATGGTGTATTCATCTCTGAAGAATAGCCTATCATCTGTTAGGATGCTAATTCTGGTTATTTATTTGTCTCTCCATGTGACATTCTTAAGAACAATTACCAAAATATATTAATATTGCTTCAGTAAGCTAAAAGACTGACTACTTTCTTCCCTTTAGCATCTGAATGCTATGCCTTAACTCATATGGTTTTTTCATTTCAAAGACTAAGTTGATGTCTTAGCTTAATTTTCTCTGATATAATTCTTTATTTGCCCTTTCTACCTTTCCACAGTAGACTGTCATTTTTTCTAATTACTTGTTCAATATCAAGTCTCCTCAGTAACTTCTTACCTATTGAAGGGAAAAAAATCACATTTCCAACATACCGATGCTGGATATTTTCTATAAATATATACATGATTATAACAGGTTCCCAGTATTTAATCAATTATAATAATTCTACAGTATTTCTCTGGGATTTCTGCAGTTCTAGAATAATTGTTTACACTACTCTCAGTATGCTTGACTTGTTAATTGTAGGTCATTCTCAAGATGAACAACCTGCCTCTCAATAGACTAACACTGTGGAATTTTGTCTTTGAATCTTCAGTGACTAACTGTGATAGGTGGCTGATATTTGCTTGTAACTCATAAGCTGAGATGTGCACTCATACATGAAGAACACAACTGCATATGAAAGAAGATAACAAAATTAGCACAAAAATGCAAGGCACAACATGAAATAGAATTCTGGTTTTTTATATAAATTGCTGAGTTAAATGCATGTACAATTAAACAATCACTCACGACCTAAATAATATTAATAATTACAGAACATTTAGCACTTAAGAAGCTGTATGGTTGGGAAGCTAAATAAGGTGTAAAGTTTTATAGAATGTCATTAAACTCTTGTCACAAACATGCTTAAATGTCAAAAGAAATGACAGTACTAATCTATGTCCTTTTGTCAAGTTGCCAAGGTAGTAAAAGAAGTTGAAGTATGGAAGGGGTAAGAACAAAAGGAAAGATACTTGTGTTTTTTAGTCTAAACTATTTAAAGAACAACATTTCTTAAGGATGGATGATTGAAGTGAAGATTTGAAACTGACCCATTTCTGCAAACTTTAGGAACAGAATGAAGCTTGGATATTACCAACCACCAGGAAATCACTGCATTTCGCACATCACAGACTCGAATCCCTATGGAAGTGAAGGGACTACAACGATCAAACACTATTTGGCTAATCTGTTCCTTGTCCTGAATAGCTGCTTAGATGTTACTTCTTTGGCTTCATTTCTAAGTGTCCTTTTCAGTGCTTTACTGCTGTCCATTAGCTCCCCCCCCCCCACTGCTGACAAACGTGCCTCAGATCTGATCATTGCACAGTATAAACATGAACTAGAGTGTCATGGTGTGGCACGTAAATATGCACCATTATTACGAGTGGTCACAAGGACAGAAGTAAAGGGATGGCTCCAAGTTTTAGGACATGTAGTGCTCTTGGAGAATACACAAATCCGGGTCATGAAATTGAGAGAAATTTGTTGAAAATAACAGGTTCTGTGTGAATTGGAAGGTGATGAGAGATGGTAATAGGAGTTAAAAATTACCAAAATACATTACATAGATTGTAAAGGTGACAAAGAATGGGACACAGTTTAAAATTATGAACAAAAGACTAACATTGGCTTTCTTGGTTTAAATTTTATAGTTACCTATCTTTCAAATCATCCTATTCATCCAACTTGTCTGTATACACAAGAAAGAGGCATGCTAAGAAGAAGCAGTCAGGATAAGGGAGAACGAAATCATGAGGACTGTGTCCAACTCACATGCTAGGATAGAGTCATGATGGGCAGAAACAGCACGATGTTGTGTGCCCCTTAAAATATCCAAAGATATGCTTGAGCCCTTGATAACTATTCCAGAAATTGGCTTTTCATCCTTTTTATGAATACTCCATTAAGCTATAATCTTTTCAATTCTCAGAAAACAAAAATAGTCACTGTAAGCCTCTGTCTGGCCACTAAAAGTCTGTAGGTCAAATAAATCAACGGCTAGTGAACTCCCAAAAGACCTTTGAACTAAATGTCATTAAGCTCAAAGGTCTTTTACAAATGCGGTGCTCAAATACATTTTGGGCAAAGTCAGTATCACTCAAAAAAGTAGCTGATGGTATATTTTACTTGAATAAACAAGTTTTAGCTGTCTGATTACAACCTCTACTGGCACTCCAAACCGTGGATTCTTAGACTATTTCATTTCGGAAATAATTTACAAACTTTTGTTTTTAGCACATTCTTTCTATTTCTGTACTTTCTTCTCCCTATATATCTGTCTCCCGAGGTATTTCCCACTTAGTGTTTTCTCGACCTATGAAGTTGTACTTGTCACCGAGGCCAAGCAAGGAGCTGAACTCGAACTTGCACTAAGTCATTTGTCACTGTCTTTAACACATGGGTACATGAAGCAGACTGACATACAGATCTGAGTCGCTGCACAGGCTGTTGTTAAACAGGACATAAAGCACACAATGACTGTTAGTTTTGTTTTAAAATCATCCTAGAGTCTGAAATGGCTTGACTTTTAATCATTTTGCAAATACATTTCTTCTTGCAGTCTACTTATGTTGTAAGCACACAGTACATGTACTGTGCTGCAGAGAAGTTTCTGAGTCACAGCAATGCAACCAAGCAGCTGAGCTCAGCCAAGCTTTACTTGATGAGGACTGCTGTAGCTAAGAGATACGTTTCAGAGAGCAAATGGAAGATGGTCGTTTATCTCCTCATCTTTGGAAATTTGACATGAAAATGTTATTCAGAGTACTTGCCACTTTAATGTATTTATATTTTATTATTATATCAGTGCAATAAATTTTATCACTTGCAAATACAGAAAAGAGAACAGAATCAATTCATTATAAATGGATTTTTGTGATAGTATATTACTACATAGCCTATGTTCATATCATACTTGTGATTTTCCCTCAGTCTTTCAAGTTGCATGAATTATAGGTGTGTGACACTACACCTGGATTTCATCAAATACATTTCACAACCTAGAAGCTTAGAATAAAGCCATTTTGGAATTAGCATGAGTTAATGTTTACATTGGACATTTATTGTATTTTATGATTTCAACATTGTTAGAAAATTACAAGTTGAAACAAACTGCTTTTGAAACAAACTGCTTTAAACCTTAAAGACAACTACTAGTGATATAAAAACATGACATATAACTTGCAGAGTGCATAAGAAAAAGGGAAAACTTTAATTTCAGAAAACATTAGGAAAGTTAATATTGAGAGTATCAGTACTATTAGAAATGTCAAATGATGTCTGGGAGTATAGCTCAGTAGTCGTACTTCCCTAACATGCACAGGGTCCAGGCTGGATACTCAGATCACAGCACAGAAGGAAGAAAGGAGGGAAGAATAGAGAAAGGAAAAAGGGAGGGAGGTTGGAATTAAAAATCATTTCAAGGGAAAGGTATTCATGTGAGAGGAAAAAGGGTTGTTTTATAACTACATTTATGGACTGATTCAGATAAAAAGCGTTTTCAAACTGTAAAATTCTGGAAGTCAATGACTTCACCATGTGTAAAAAATAGTCAAATTAGAAGAAAGATTGGTGTAGTATGTAAAGATTTATAAAATAAGTTTTGTATATTTCAAATATTGTGAAGACTATGGCAGTCTTTTAAAAAGTAAAGTAATAGTGATTTTAGTAAAATCTGTTGCTAAAATAACTATCATAAACCATGGAACAATAAAAATATTATTCAAATCAATATGTCTGAAGGCATGTAATAAAAAATTAGCAGAATTAAATAAAAATAAAACCTAGAAATTTTAATATTCTGTCTATATATTCTTATCTCAAAAGGAAAAAAATATTCTAGAACACACAGCAAATAACTCTGATAATATTAATTTCAAAATTATGAATCACAGAATTCTACACAGAAGAGATCTGAATTCACTAAAACATGTTCATAAATAAAAAAGCATGAAAATAAATTAATATGTATACTCACATATCCTGAAAGTAACAAATTTAATATGCTGAAAGACAATTAAATTAACTCATGAATCAATCATCAGACACTAATAAATAGTATATTGGGAAGTAGTGGTGCATGCCTTTAGTACCAGCACTCAGGAGGCAGAGGCAGACTGACCTCTGAGTTCAAGGCCAGCACGGTGTGCAGAGAAAATTTCAGGACAGCCATGGCTATACTGAGAAACCTTGCCTTGAAATTTTAAAAAGAGAAGAAGAAAAAGAGAGAAGGAAAAACATAATAAACTAAACCCAACATTTAGTTACTTAAAAGAAACAAGAAATAGATTATATCATTTTAATATGGCAAAGCAAAACATAATGCAACAACAACAAGAGACAGAAGCTGGACGTTTACCTGTGGGATGTGGGAAAAAGCGGTACATCTTGAACACTACTTTTTAAAATCAAAAGCAGTAGGCAAAATGCATTCTAAGCATTTGAAAATCTTGATGAATTCATTTAGAAAAAAATTCGACAGTATTAAACCCACTTGCCATAAAGCATTCCTTTCCCCAGCTACTCTTGTGACACCCTTAGAGGGAACCACCTGAAGACTGTGGAAGCAGAACCACGGGCTGAAGGCCCGGGATGAGTTAACCCTGTGAGGGTAGAGTCCCAATCTCCAACAACTTCCTGAACTTTCATAGCACCCTATTTAATGCTCTAAATGTTTCATTAATTATATTAAGAGAAACCATCTACCATCGATCTCTTGCCACATAGAAATAAATAGAATTTCCATAGTGTAGAATATTGTACATAAAACATGTACATTATTGATTCTTAGCATGTGTTTAAAGTCTGGCCCGTGGTTGCCCTTAAATATATATTCATTGAATTAATAAGTGAATAAGTGAAGGGAGGAGATATCACTTTGTGCAGGAACAACAATTGATCATTCCTATTACATTTGGTTTGGGTAAGTGCAGACTAAGCAGCTTCGTAGTGTTAGGCATGGAAATTACAGTTGTCTGGGTAGGAGGAGGTAACCACAGGATCTGTCTATTTATACAAAAAAAGATGAACAGGAAGAAATGAAAGAGAATCATAGGGACACAGAAGAAGAGTGAAAGAGGGAGGGGAAAGGAGGGAAGAAAAGTTCTGCCTGCCTGCTTGCCTACCCATGTTCATTATATCTTGCATCTGCTAGACTATAAGAATCCATGTCAAACTGCCAAATTAAAAATGAATCTTGATAAGTCAGATGAAAAATATCATAGTTATATTATGTCTTCTACATTTTCTTATTTCCTTTAAAGAATGAATTATTCATTTGGATATACTTCAACTATAATTATGGATCTTTTTGCCACTAAAATTATTTTCTTCTTTAATACATATAAGCAGTCCCATAGGAAATGGAGGGCCACAATTAAAAAACACACACACAAAAAAACCCCACATCATTTTCTTTGTTGGTCAATGAACTCTACAAAGAGTGCCTTTGCAGTTCTCTCAGCATCATGCACAGGTTCCTCCTAACAGGATATGTTCCATTTTACCCATTTCTGTGAAAAAACACCATTTGTACTAAAAGAAACTTTCAAACAAACAAAAACAATTGCCTTATGTCATATGCCAAGTTTATATATAGCCTATTTAGCTTTTATATAAATATGTGCTATTTTGAAATATCAGGAACAAGAAATATTAAGAACAAGGGTTCTAGTTTAGGGTAGGGACTTGAAGGGCAAGGTAAGAATAGGAATATGTGAAAAATAGTTAACAATAAAGACTTTCTGAAAAGGTCATATGAAAGCCGACCACCATAAAAACTTTCTAACATACATACATACATACATGTAAAAATAATTTACATAGAATTACTTTATAATGGGTTGATACAGCCACTACAAGACACCACATGTTACCAAATTTACAAAGGCCTATTTTTAGGAATGGGGTATCTCTTTCAGGTTCCTGGCCAGTGATGACCCAGAGACCCCAAACATAACAGGGTATCGTTAGCATTCTTGGGTATGCTTTTGAACTTGACAGTAGGGCCCTATTGCTAGGAATAGCACAGACTTGAGTCACAGGACATAAAGAAATCAAACTTGTACTGGATTGAACATCTCATTCCTACCAGTTAGAGTTCATCATTCTGGAAGATGCTATAAATGGTAGCCAAGAAGAAAAATACTCATCAAATTTCCCAGCTATGAGCTCAGTTACATTAATAACTAGCATGACAGGATATGCCCATTCCCTCAACAGTGGCATTGATATAATGGGAGTAACTAACCACTGTCTGATTAGATTTAATGTTTATTCCACAAGATGAAACTTATACCTGGCACCATTATTGTGGCCAAGAACCTGTAATTAGATAGATTATGACCCACATATTCTGCTAAATGGCCGCAATGTTAAGCTGATTCCTTGTGACTTGTTAAAGTACAGTGCATCTCTGAACTGTCATCAGAGAAAATGCTTTTTTTTCCGGTAGATGGTAATTAATACTAAGACACATAACTACCCAAGGTGCAGAGAATAAGAGACGTTGGAATGCTCAGGCCTAAATGGAACATTTATATCAACACCCCTTGTTCCCAAGACCCAGGAATCATTCTGGCTGAGGGTATTGAAAGAGTATAAGAGCCCGATGTGGTGGAGGACTACCAGGAACACCATGTTCTAGACACAGCCATACAGACTGCACATATGAAAACACGATGGTTATGGCAACACACACGATCCAGCCTGTACAAGCTCAAATTGGACAAAATCCAGTGTGGAGATGGGTTTTGCAAGTGATTGTTTCTGGGATAGGGAGAGTTAGTTTTCTTTTCAAAACGTATTCCCTGGTAAGTAGACAAAGTGCCCATGAAAGCCACACATCAAAGAATATATAAGCAGCCCAAATAGTACTTGATGGTTTTTTGGGAGGCAGAGAATAAAATGAAATGACACAAATTTGGAAAAGTGAGGAAAGAGAATTGGTCTTGGGCAAATATCAAAGTAAAATATCAATGTACATATTTTTACGATATATTTCCCTAGACTTCCATCATTCTTTAAATTTGTCATTGGTATTTTCATGCTCTCTGGTTTCTACCTATAATAAAAAATTTGACCAAGCAGCTACACCCTTAGGAGGAAGGAGAGAAAGTCAAATACCTGCAGAGCTGCTTCTACATGTTTTTCTTTCAGCACAGGAGCAGCTGGGTTTTCTGGAGGAGGCTTTGATGTCTTCTTTTTGGCTTTTTGCATTTGAATGTTGGTGAAATAGTTGACAGCAGCAAACTCAATAAGAGCCGAAAATACAAAAGCAAAGCAGACAGCTATGAACCAATCCATGGCAGTCGCATAGGACACTTTAGGCAAAGAATGCCGAGCACTGATGCTTAGGGTGGTCATCGTGAGGACTGTGGTTATCCCTTTAATGCAAAAGAGCAAAGAGATAAAACATTTTACTACTATTTCTAGGAAAAACATGCTAACTCAAAAGGAAGAGGTGGGTTGAGGTTGACAGGATTACTAGCTGAAATCCACCACCGCTGATAGAGGATTTGAATCTTTCCGCTTCAGCAAAATCAGCACTGGTTTTGGAATAGATGTGTTCGATTCCTGGATCTTGTAATCATAAGCTCAACACTCATTGTGCTATAGAAATAAAAAATATGTAAAGCATATAGAACATATTGATTCTGTACTGGAATCTGAAACAATATACCCATGGAATCAGTATACACACCTCCTAAAAAGGATCATTGATTGAAACATGGACTCTCAGACAGAAATGGGAAGCTGGGCACATTGGCCTTCTAAGTAGAAGCGTGGGGACATACTAGGTAACCAAGGCCCATTACCACTGATAATTACTGCCAGCAATAATCATAAGCTACATATAAGTTCTTACTGTTAAATGACCATATTCAGTAAAATTAATACATTCATTGAGTGTTCCAGATCTTCAATTATTAAAACTATGAATATATTCTGGCTAAATGTACTTCTAGAAAAATTGGCCTTCAAAACGTAGGTGCTCACCACACATCAATGCAAAACTTGAAGAAGAATACTTGCAGCAAAAATAGAGCTCTTCTTCCATCAATTGTTTTCTGAAATAGCACTTCCAGAAAAAGTGTCTTCTTAACCTAGAGAAAAGGTTGGCTTCCATTCTTAGTAGAAAAATGCTGCTTGTCACCAGAACACAGAACAATGCATTCCTTAAGGATGCTAATGTTTGCATGGTTGTCCTATTTCCACTTATGCATGTTTACCTAATCAACATTATCTAGGCTACCCTGGCAATTCTAAGCGCACTTACTATATACATTTGTACTCATTCTGCATAAATTGTAGGGTAGGCCCTAAAGCTGCTGATACACCCATGTATCTGTGGGTGATGATGATGGTGGTGGTGGTGGAATGAATAATGTCGATGATGACGATGATAAAAACATCTGTGCCGTATATGCCAATCCATGCCAATCCCTAGCTGAAAGACAATCCATTTTCAACTAAAAATATAGAAAAAATTTCCACTAAAGGAATAATCGTATTTTGATTTGAAGAATAAATACTGTTGTCTTCAACTTAAACTCTGATTATATTCTACCACGTACTATCTTTTTTACAGCTCCACATAGGTTAGCTTAGAGAGGAATATAAGAGCAGCCTAGGATCACATTCCTAGATGATAAAAGCAATGATTTCAATATTCCAGCTGAGATCTATGCATTTTAAGGCTTAGCCATATAGGAATAATTAGCAAATGTAGATAAATTTCAAGATAGAAGGCCCCTGGGGAAAAATAGCACACCCTGCTTCCAATTTGATTGAGTAGATCACCCTTACAAGACACCATGTTGAATACTGCTTCAGGAATCACCAGGCACGGAGTGCAAGGCTCATCATAAAAGCACAATAAGAAAAAGTCATTGTTTGGTTTGTGTCCCAGCTTTGTTTTTTCGAATTCCCTCCCTAAATTATTGGTTCTTAGAAGATAAAAATTGGGAGCCTCTATCTATTTAAATTTTAAAAACATTTCTAAAACTATACATAAATGTGTATTACATAAGTTGTTTTGGTAATTTTAAACATTGCCTTAGCCTAAAGTAAATTTTAGAGAGTTTTATAATATATGTGTATGTTTATGGATATGGGTATGCATACGTGTATGCATATGTATATGAATATGTATATATGATGTGCCAGCCATGTGTGCAGGTGGCCAAAGGCCAGAATGGCTCATTGGATCCTGAAGATGTAGTGATGAGCCACTGTAAGCCTCTTGGTGTGGATGTTGGAGACTATATGGGCCTTCTAGCAGAGCAGGAAGTACCATACTCTTAACCCCTAATCCATCTCCTCAGCCCATGAAGTAGATTTTTAAAAATCATATTCCATTAAATATGCAGATTAACTGCATATCTACGCTAATGGCACATTGGCTCATAGTGAATTTGTTGAGCTATTCCGAGAAAGAGACCTTCAAGCATGTAGGCCTCACTTTAAATGTCATAGCGAAGGCTCAGTTCTGCAGAAGCCTGTGAAGTAAACGAATACTACTAAAGAAACTGAAGAAACTTTAGCTACAAATTTTCAAGAAAAATTACATTTCCTCATCTTCAGAACAATTTATTTGTAATGAACTATTAAGATCTCTAAAGTAAAGCTGGGCATGGTGGGGCACACCTGTAATCCCAGCACTCAGGGAGGCAGAGGCAGGGGGATCTCTGTGAGTTCGAGGTTAGCCTGATCTACAGAGTAAGTTCCAGGACAGCCAAGGCTACAGAAACCCTGTCTTGAAAAACAAAGCAAGCTACTTCAAAAGCAGGAGCTGGAAAGATGGCTCAGCAATCAGTATCAACAGCTGCTTTTCCAGAGGGCTGGGTTCACTTCCCAGCACCCACATGGCAACTCACAGCTGTCTGTAATTCCACTTCCAGGGGATCTGACACCCTCACACAGACATACATGCAGACAAAACAGCAATACACATAAAAATAGAATCATTAAAAAATAATTCAAAGGTATTCCACAAGTTTGGCAAAGAGGAAGCAGTGGATTTCTTTTCATGCCAATGAAATGAGGATAAAAGAACTTTCAAATAAAAACAGAAGTGTATTCTCAATGAGAATACTAGCCAATGCTCAAAAATGCCTCCAGAAACCATGATGTACCAGCCAAAAAGGAAAATAAAGTTGAGATACAAGAGTTTTAAGAGTTGAGTCTCTGTCATTTTTTTCACTTTGGAAGCTGCTAACCTGCACTTCTGGTTCACTCAGGTCATTAATTTAATTCCTTCTCAAGTCTCTAGCAGGGTTGAAGACCAGATAATTTAGTTTTACAATTAAGCTTAGTTGTTTAGGGGTTAAGATGTTTTTAGGTCCACATAGTTGTTTTAAGTAGATAGAGATGAGATATGATAGATACTGATTTACATTCAGAACTTTAGACTCACCAAGATAGGAAAGATGTTTTCTTCAAGGTTGCCAAGTACAAATGGCCAAAATATTATGAATGTAACATTAATATAATTCCTCTTTGATTTGTTGTTCTTCTTGCTGTATATAGTTATTTTATATATGTGTAATAATATAAATGTATATTAAAATAAACATATAAATAAAAAAAGAGTTGTCTTGTGACTGTAAACATTGTTCTTGTTGCAGGTGGTCAAAGGGTTTTTCCTGCCAAAAAATGAAAGTATCTTCATCTCAACTATAGTCATGTGAAAATTTTCTTGAATGATATTCAGCAAATGCAATACTAAGGCCACTACTGAATTGTTAATTCAGTACTGACATTCAATTGTTCAGAATCAGGTTGATGGCTTACCTTACCTTGTTGCTTATACCAACACACATATTCTGCCTTCTACTTCTCTATATTGTAACTAGTGGCAAATTAGGAATGCTGGCTGACAAGAACAACTGGCTCAAAATTGGTTTAAAACTTTTCATCTCCTTAGATATTAAAAAACTCTCTGTCTTTTGTTCAAATACGAAAAAAGAGAGTAGAAATGTAGGCATGTGCTTTCTCTGTTTAATTTAAGGTATAGCACTTGGTAGAATAAACACGGATAGAACAGCAAACCGAAGCCAACTCTTTCCATAAGAATCTCATCCTGAAAACATTTCAAAGATTAATTATTTTTTGTGTATTCAAGTATTGATGCCAGTCCATGCATTTAGAACGCTGGATATGCACCATATTGGCTGGCCCAGGAGCAGAGAGAGGAACTGAAGGGGTAGGCTAAGACTGTACACAAGAGTGAATTTTTGGCTGGCCATTCCTAGAAAATGAAATAGCAATGATTTCAATATGCCAGCTGGCATCTACTTGCGTTTAATGTTTAACCATATTGGAATAATTAAAAGAAAACCTTAGAGTCGGAAATTTTTCAAGATAGAAGGCCTGTGGAGAGAATTCCACACATCATGCTTCTCCAACTGCTGCTGCTTTAGGGTTGTGTTTCCCGTGTGCTGCTGTGACCCAGCACACTGTGTCTTTGTGGGTAAAAGGACGATGAGAGCTGAGGAACAACAATACTAGCTTATGGCTCACATTCACCTAAACTCATACAAAGTAAATGGTCACAACCACATAGGTCTTTACTAGCCTTGGAAAAATACTATTCTAGACCCATGATGGACAGTCTAATAATTGCAATTTGGTACAGCTTATATTTTTGAAGATGTAATTATTACTGTGACTTTCCCAGTTGCTCAAAGCTAATTTTGATCTAGGCATAGTCACAAACAGGCAAATTTGAAATTCTAAATGAAAAAATCCTACTGGCAAATTATTTTCAACCAGGATTTCTAGAATTCTTCACAAGTCCCTTCCTCAATTCTATATCCTCATGTCTGTTGTGAAGATAACAGGACTGAATTCTCAATGTTACATATTTTCTCGAATGTACCACTTACAATTAGATGACTTGATAACAGTTTTAATATCTTTGCACTATTTTCCTTATCTATAAAAATTGGGCATACATAGTTGCTGAACTATTGTGAATGTTAAGTAACAGGACTCCCACTGTGTTCATTGACTCACTATTGGAGCTTGTAATACTAGCATCTTGCTGCACTGCTTAATTTCCATAAGTTTTCCTACGTATATAAGAAACATTGGTTGAGATAATCTGTTATGGGTGCTATTTCTTCCTACACCATGGGACAGTTTTCTTATTCATGGAAGAGTAAGTTCACCAAGAGCAATAATAAAATTATTTGCATTTTATGCTAAGATCTTTTTCAAATGTTTCACTCATATTAATGCATTTAATCTTCATGGTAGTAAGCCTAAGAGATAAAGTAATTAAGATTGTTTTAATGTGTGAGCTAACAGGCAGAAGTCACTTACTGAACATTTTATATAGTAAGTGCACTGGAGTCTGAACCAACATCTGTACTTGTAACACTACCTCCTCCTCGTCACGGATATCTATGGGAGGCCACTATTTTATGAAACCCTTCAAGGACTGATATGTATTGATGTATGATATGTGTTCAAGTGAATTTATTGGTACATCTTAATAGAATCACAAGAAGCTGAAAATTTAATATTTGTGTGTGAATGTCATGTGGTATATGTCTGTGCATGTGTCCATGTGAGTGTCCACATGTGTGCTTACTCATGGAGGCCAAGGAAAATGGCTGATGCCTTCCTCACCACCTTAATTTCTGTGTCAGGGACTGCCACTGAGCTTGGACATCCCCATGTTGCCTATAACCAGTAGGCTAGTGAGCTCCAAGGATCTGCTTGTCTGCTCAATGACCCTTAATAGTGCAGGGGTTAGACACATGGCACTGTCCATAGCTTTTTCATGGGCGCTGAGGATCCAAACTCAGATCGTCAAGCATATACGGCAAGCACTTTACCAAGTGAACCATCTTCCTGAGCCCTTGAGGTGCTAGAACAAGCTAAAGGACAAGCATAGTATTCTCAGACTCAGCAACCCCCTCTTGCCCGGTCAGGCTGCCTCTGACCATGATGAGTAAAAACTACAAATCATTACGAGTGCTAAATAAGACCAACAGTGCTAAGACCTTCAGGCTGTATGGGGGTACCACAAAAGTACATTTCTTCAAAACTATGGAAACTGAGAATAAAATGAATCTCCTCTTTGCCAGGTATGTATAGGGGGAGAGTATAGAATATATATTAAGTACCCTGTATTAAGCACTGTTCAAACTATCATAAGTTCTTAGACTACTTCAGCCCCTACTTCTGTGATGGTCCCTGAGGCTTTTGGGTGCATGGTTAATATTAATGTCCACTTGTAAATGAACATTCCACCTATATTTATTCTCTGCAATCTGATCAATGGTGACACTTTTATGATGTTCCCCGCACAACTAAATCACTGATAGGGCTTAAGAGTTGCACTAATCTATGGGTACTTCAATACTATCTTCCCTTAATATAATAATAGTAGTAGGTCAACCCTGGGATTTTCTCCCATGAATCAGATCTTAAATGCAATCAGAAAGTGGTTTGTTGGCCCAACATACATGCCACTACTATACACAGGGAAATATCTTGCTGTGTTCACCATTGTTGTAGTTCACAAGGTTCACAGCTGGATAAGACTGCTGATGATTTTTTTCACCAACAGTCTACAAAGGCACCTCCAATACTATGAAAGCTAGCCAGCAGGGAGACAACTTCCAAGTTGATTTCTCCATGTCCTGTGGCTAAAGCAGACTCTGTCGTTAGCAATAGGGTCTTATTATCATGTTCTGGTTGGCAACGAAGAGTAGAATCAATAGCCTGAATTACTTGGGGAAGTTTCTGAAAAACACCTAACCAACAATTTGAGGAATGTTATCCTACATCTGGCACAGGAGTATTTATTTGACAATCTGTGGCTTCTACTTCTGTTATCTCCTTTGTAGATTAATGACTATTAAATGCTTTTTATATGAATTAAATAGTAGATAGATAGATAGTAGATAGATAGATAGATAGATAGATAGATCATAGATAGATCATAGATAGATAGATAGATAGATAGATAGATAGATAGATAGATAGATAGGATAGGATAGATATGGAGAGCTGTGGCTGCTTGCATGGGACCTGGGAAAAACCAAGGTAGTCAACATTCTTGTGGGAAGAGGATCACAAGTCCCACCCCCTAAATGAGGTTCACTGACAGTTGATGGTTTCTTGGTGAGGGAGAGCTAGTTTTCTTTAAGGGTGTGCTCTTACTAAGTAGGCCACACTCCAGTGGATGACACATATCTATATGTGTATGGGAAGAATAGGTTGGGCTCTGTGGGTTGTTACTTTAAAAAACAAAAGAGACATAATTTGAGAGAGTAAAAGAGGTAAAGGATAAACCCAAAGGGAGTTAGATGCAATAACGGAGGATGATGATTATTATCAAAAGATATTGTTTGAGATTTTCAAAACAAAATATTTTTTAAATCTTCACTAGTTTTGAAAGAGGAGTATATTAACACAATTCATGAGTAGAGAAAATAAGTGATATATTTGAATTTTAAACTGTAATCTTTCAATATTAGTATCTAATCCTTAGATATATTTGTTATTTTTCATATCTATATGTAGCAGCAAAATATATTCTATAGTTGCAATGTGCAGTTATTTAATTAAACTTTCATAACTTTATGAAGTAGATAGAATAGAATAATCATTCCTGTTTACTCTTTGCCTGAGATCAAACCCTCCCTCTAACCCTGGTCCATATATGTGATTCAACCATGATTCAAATACCCTCAATGTTACAGAGATGCTGGAGTATGTGGAAGAAAAGCCTTTGTAGGAATATTTCAAGTTTGTTGAAGACACTAAGACACCTTTATCTCAGAAGATGGAGAGTGCTATGGTTTGAGTCTGAAATCTTCCCAGAGGATCATTTTGGAATTTTCTGTCCCTAGCTCATAGCACCATTTTGAAGATGGTGAAACCATTAGGAAGCATCGAAGGACTGACAGACATCCATCATTAGATGGCCTTTGAGGGTTACTCCCATCCTGGCAATAGCATATTCTCTTTGCTTGCTCTCCACAACTGTGACAACAGGCGTTTGATGCTCATTTCAGGGTCAGTTCTGTTAGTGTCTGCTTTGTAATCTGTCTGAAACCATGAGCCAAAATAAAACTTTACTTCCTGAGCTGTTTTTGTTAGGCATTGTAGTCGAGCAAAGGAAGGCAAAAGGTTGCCATGAATTTCTCCTGAGCCTTTCTGCAGCTATTTTATGATAAATGTTCCTCCCACAGTTAAATCTTAACAAACTGAAAGGCAAAGAGGAGAAAGTGGCACATCTTGAGAGACCTGTGCCTCCATTCTGGAAAAAGTCTGGTCATTTTCTTTTCTTCCCATCACTGAATAGTGCTGAAAAAGTTGATAAAGCATAAAGAATAGATAACTATATTACAACAAATGGATTTAACTTTAAGTATCATTATATAAAGGCACCCTTGATATATAAATGGCTTATTTAACATAAAATGTTAAGCCTGTATATTCCCAGTGGCTTATCATTTAGAATACTATAGAGGAACCACAATAAAAACAAAAAGAAAAAATACTAGTTTAGGAAAACGTGGACATTATACACACAGGGCACTATACTAAGCTTATAGACTACACATAGGACACCTTTAAATGAACTTAATCCATTTGCATTTTTCTCCTCTTCAATAAAAACCAAGTTGTTCTAAGGCTTTCATGTGCAGTCAGCCATGACTTTTATTTGTTTTATTTTAAGTTGCCTGTGCAATTCATTTTAACACCTGGACATAATTTTAATTCAATTACACACCATTATGCTAGCAGCCCAAGAATGTCACTGAAAGTGAAATTATATCCACATTTCCATTTGTTCTTCACCTGAGTGGCTCTTAAAAAGGGAAATCTGACAAGACACCAGGAGGGACAGACTGCTCTTATCTCCTCAAGCAGCAATATGTTATACTGACCAGCTAGGAATGAAAGCTTAAATAGCTTCTCATTCAATTCCATTTGGTAAACAGGTGCATATTATTTTCTTAGAGATATCAAAGGGTTCTTCCCATGAGTCACCATTAAACGTGCAATGTGGAAAAAAACGCCCAAGAAATGAGCTGAAATTACCAAACACAGTTCTAGCTGGAACAGACTCCTTATTTATCCAGAAGGAAACTTGAGAAAGGATCACTGTCATGATGCAGGGGATATACGTCTGAATCATAAAATAGCCCATCTTCCGTCTGAGGTGGAAGTAAACTGTCATAACGACGTATTCACCTGCAATGAAAATGGAGAAAACACATTATTGGCCCTGTAAGCAATTATTCAATCGTTTCATGATCGTATGTTAGACTAACAATCAGCATTCTGAGCAAAGGAATTAGCTTCCATGCAATTTCAGTGAGAACTGCATAGTTACATAGTGTGGGTGGGAGACCAAAAGAGGATGACACTAAAATGAACATCATTATTATTCTGCATATAGATTTTTCAATTTAATAACTGGTCTATGACTTCAAAAAGATGATGGTGTTTTAAAGGTCTTATACACTAAAGCAATTGGCTTTTACATGCTTGTGTATGCATGCTGTACACGCAGATGTACATGTTCATGTGTGTGCACACTGTATGTTCACACACTGTATGAAGCCGAAGTTCAACCCTAGACATTGTGTGATTTATTATTTAGCTACCCACTTGATTTACTCACTCACTCACTCACTCACTTACTTACATACTTATTTAGGTAAGGCCTGTTAGTGAACCTCAAGATAAACAATCCTTAAGACAGGTTGGCAAATGAACCTTCGGGATTTTCTGTCTCTTCCCACACAGTGCTAGGATTGCATTCACATGTCACCATAGCTGGCTTTTCATGTGGATCCAGACCCTAAAATCTGAACTCAGGTTCTGTGCTTCCACAGTGAGCATATTATCCTCTGAGCAGTCTATCCAGTTATGGTCTTCACCATCTTAGAAGCAGAATTTAGGCTTGTTATTTATAGAAAATAAAGTTAAAAATGTAAAAACACAAATATACATACATATAGAATTAAAAGTTTAATTTTGGGAGGACATGGGATACACAGTTTTATACAAAGTTAGATCAATATGAATGTTTCATACTTACACAGGTATAGTGAGAAGCTGGGTTAATTGTATTTCTAAGTGCACGTACATGAGCAAAAGTGCAAATAAATATAATAGAGATCTAACTTTAAAAGTCAGTAAGTAAATAAACAATAAACTTTATGATAACCTGTTTTCCTAGAAGGAATATATAGACAATGTTACTTAGGATCAGGTGAACCTTCACAGACTAAGTCAAAGATTTATAAGTCTCTACTCCCAGATGTGTTTTCAAAACCAAAGATAGGAAAATCAGCACAAGGTACCCAGGAGACCATTGCATTGTTTCATAATTAATATAAAGAAAATATCCCCAAAATGATGATGTATTAGGCATGTATTGGAAAGACACAGGACACTGGAATTTGTGAATATTGTGAAAGAGAAGGCAGAAAGATTTTGCATGAGATTGTATGTTCTAGTAATAGCTGAAGCTGCACCAATATTTTTACCACCATGACTGCCTAAATATGAACTGAAAATAGACAATACCAAAGGACGTGAGAAGCTGAGGGGAAAAACCCCACGAGGCCTAAGCCCTACATAAAGAACTGTAGGTAATTATGGAATGTAAGGAATGGGAGAGGAGGTCTTCCCAGTGGAAGTGTACCAATTGGTTATCCAATGCCAAATAGACAGCCCTGAAATACGCACCCACGCACGCATGCACACACACGCATACGCACACGCACACACACACACATTGTATATAGGCACACAAGAGCATGAAAACAGAGGCCATTAATTAGAAGGAGCATGTGGATGAATGCATAGAAGGGCTTTGGAGTGAGGAAGAGATAAGGAAATGTTGACATTATGATCTCAAATATTAAAAGAATGAAAACTTAAAAGAATACATGGGAGTTTGGGGGAGAGAAACAGTGACAGAAATTTTCTAACAGGGTGTTTGGATTAACACAAAGCAATTTCAAGGGAGGAGACAGTAAGCTAAAGTATCTCATCATGGGTATTCTCATGAACTAATTTCATCTTTTAGGAATTAAATTCTCCTCATTTCTTGTCACTTGCTTCTAATTCTTAAACCAATTGTGGTATAATTCATCTCCAAAATACAGTATATTTTTAACATATATGCTACTTGGTTAGTTTGGATATAAGTATTCTGCAGTAAAAATGACAGACTGCCACCTGTCGTAAAGCCATCCACCATCCCCAGCAGTTCTTTCCTCAGCATCTTGCTTACTGCACTTTTGTGATAGAAACATCTAGTACCTGTCCTCTTCACCAATTGCTGACGTATACACCAGGTGGTCAGTAGCTCCCTAAAATTACTTATTTTGCATGGGTGAAACTGTGAGCTGTTTGCCTAGTAGTTCCCCTCACTCACCGAGACCTGGAAAGCATCATTCACTGTGCTTGCATGAGCATGCTTGAAACATCCCTCCCCCGTCACCACAGCGTTTTGTCAATATATTTCTTAAAATAAAACAAAAGACCTTCTTCACATCATATCATTGTTCAAGCTCTTTCTTTTGTTTTAGTTTATTAATTCAACAATATCAAAGACCTTTTTATTTAATTTTTTTAATTTATTCAGATTAAAACTAAATTTTTCTCTCATCACTTGTATCCTCTTAAGAAAGTTTACAGAGCACAGAAAGGCCTGTGAACTTTAGGGCCTTGACATCTAATAACTGTGTGAGTCAGTTTATATGCACATATATTATATGTACATAATATATACACATAGGTACAGATCATATGTACATATTATCATTATAAAAAAAATTAAGATTGCAACAGCACTATTTCCACAGGTTGTTTATTAGAATTCAATGCAGGGAAGCATCTGAATGATCCTGTAAGATGGTAACTGCGGAATACAGTTTAAATATCACTATTGCCTAAATATTGTTTTCTTTTCAATTACACACTGTGCCTGGTACAATGGCACACCTGGAATTCCAGCACTCTGGAGACTGAAGATGAAGAAACTCCAATTTAAGGCTATCCTGGGCTGCACAGCAAGCTTCAAGAGGGCTCTATGAGATTCTGTATAAAAAGGAGGGGTGAGGAATTACATATAGAAACCTACCCTCCAATGTGGTAACATTAGGAACTGGTCTCTGATAGGAGCTTAGGAGACGAGGGTAGAGTACTCAAGGGCAGCATTAGCGCTTGTGTCAAACAACCGACCTTGGCACTCCTTCCCTGTACATGCCACTTATGAGGACTCTGTGAGAACGGAGTATCCCATATGCGAGGAAGCAAGCTCTTCGAACACTGTGTCCACTGGCACCCTAACTTTCATCTTCCCGGATCCTAGACTTGAGACACAAACTTCTGTTCTTTATATAAAATACCAAGTTTGTGATATTTTGATATAGCAATATAAGTGCATTACGATAATTATTATTAATTTTTCATAATAAAAATGTGTATGGAAGAAATACCATTTGGAACAAGCTATAAATAGCCGATTTTATCATTAGATGTAATAGATGCTAAATCATAAGGTTCTTCCTATTCATATTTCAAAATCTAAAAATCACCAGTATAGCCATTCACCCACTTATATGACAATTTCAATGTATACTCTAAATGCACTTTGCAGTATGCTTTTGATTTTTGCTTTTACTTTGGAACAAAGAGCAGAAATGACACCTTAAAACTGGGCAATATTAAAAGATTTTTGAAAAGCACCACAAAATCAGAGCCAGACTTTTTGCTCATATTTTATTAAAAATAGTTTTCATATATTTAATCATTGGCTTTTGTTTGTAAGTAAGAAAGATCTATTCATTTCTCCTGTCTCACCAATTCAGAATTTATTTTCAACTGAAATAAGATTATAAATACATCAGCTCTATTTCAGGAAAATATGTCCCCCTGAAAACACTGAATATTTCAATGAAAGAGATATTATAAAACTCTATTGCTGAAGCCAAGTAGCACATTGACTTTTGCCATTAAAAATCTCACCAGGAGGGAGCGAGGGAGATAGATCAGTTGGCGAAGTTCTTGCCATAAAAGCATAAATACCTAAGTTGAAACCACACAAAAATGCCTGAGGAGGTAACACAGCTTGTAATACCAGACTGGGGAAGCAGAGATAGGGGGCAGGGTCCTGAGGCTCACTGACCTACCTGCCTAGCTTACTCTGCAAGCTCAAGGAAAGTGAGATACCAAAAAACAACTGTGATGGATGGATGCTGGGTAATGACCCCTTTGACTCATCTCCATAAACACACACCCACATCCCCACATATATGCCTTCACATACACATGTATAAACACACACACACACACACACACACACACACACACACACGAGTATACACATGCAATCTCACCTGTAATAGATTTGATAGTCTCACTTGATACAGTCTGTCCAATTAGGTCATATTGAACTAAACTAGAAGACTCCTTTGGCACCTCCACTGACTTTTCAGGGCCTTTGGTCCAAGTATAGATCATCTCACTCTTGGGATATGCATCTGAATAAGAGCAGAGAGTGTGTGTACACTCAGGATTACATCCTTGTCAATAATAAAAATTAATCGTTAATATGACAAATGCTCAACCAAAACAAAAAAGAAATAAATAAATAAAAGGAAAACAATACTCAATGCTCATGTTTTTTTTCAAAACGTGTTTATAATTTAGAAAACTGCAGATATTAAACAAATAACAGGCTTTATTGTTTTTTATGCCAAAAAAATGGAGTAGGATAAACAACTATAAAACAATATGAAGCTACATTTGTATCAATGCACATGGTGGTCATATTTCATTCCACTGAGGCAGTCGCTTGAAAAACAGATAGACCAAAACTTCCCAAACGGTAGTCAAATTCCTACCTCTCTCACTTCTTGTGTATCTGTACCTGAGCAACCCTGATTCCTTTCATCCCCTACATCTCTGCCAACTAGAAATGAACCAGATGCTGCCTCTAGGAACACAAACAGAACCCAAACAAGTTCTCCTGGTAGGGGAGCTCTAGAGGTGCCCCCTCTTCCAGACTCTGCCTCTGGCCAGTGCTGTGCCATCTGGGACCGATTCTGCAGGGTTTGGCCTATGCTGGCTGCAAAGCTCTGCAGGGAGGAAATTTCACAGCCAGTTCCAGTACCTTTAGAATGCTGCAATTAGGACACTTTCCCTTCTATCTTCAAAGAATCCTCCCCAGTGGCAATTTGAGAACATTTTCTGTTATTCCTTGTTCAGTGCAAATGGAGACCAGCTGCTTGCTTACCACTCTACCCAGAACAGATAGCTTGGCTCATGCACAAATAAGTTCAAAAGAACCAAAGTGAATTATGTGTCATCCCCCACTACAAGCATCCCTAAAATGACTGGAACACAGGAGGTCCCTGGTGAACTTGTTTAATCCTACAAAAGGAATCCATACCCAGAGAGGTTTTTCTTTATACACGACCTTGAAAAACAAACTATGAGGCTTGAGTTATCATCAGACATCACACAGCTTCACGTCAGCATTTATCTCTGGTGTTATATATTTAAACTCTTGCAGGCTATATTCTTGTCTATTATTTTTTTACATCATGAATCATCTCTTGGATACCCTACTTTGATAGAATAATCTTTTTCGTGCATTGTCTTTCATATTCTTCTTATTCTAAGCATAATTTAATAGCAATTTTCTCTTTTCAAAAATATTAAAAATTAATTTACCCGGCAAAAAAAATGTTAGCTCATATGGCATACCTCTGTGTGTGTGTGTGTCTCTCTGTCTCTCTCTGTCTCTCTCTCTCTCTGTCTCTCTCTCTCTCTCTCTCTCTCAAATTCCTACTCCAAAAAACAAAAATACTTTCCAAAGTGTGCTTCCTTAATCATATACAAAGCCTGAGAGAGCAGCAACTTCGCTCTAGTCCCTGGACAAGTGCATCAGATGAGAACCAGAGAGGTCATGGGATGAGACTTTCTCATGTTACAATTATCTTTTGTAAAATTCAAAGTTTTACAGAAAAAAAAATGGAATCTTAATTCCGGCCCCAATAAGACCACCCTCTCTATGTATTTTTCTGTTTTTATCTTGTCACATTTAAGCATTGGTCATGGAGCACACGACTTTCCCCTCACGTTAGCCCACTGAGAATTGTGATTACTGGGGTTATAAAAAGAATGGTGACTGCCGATTCTCATTAAGCCAAGCAATGAGCAATGAGAGCAGCAGGCACCGGTTTCACAATCAGTGAGACAGGGAGTCTGGAGCAATAGTAAAAGCCAGCATCTATTTTTGGTAGGTTCTGATTGAGTCGAATGTTGGAAGCAGACCTTACAAGAGCAATCACATTTTGTTGCCATCCCAGAGAAAGGCGCTTGAGGAAAGGAGCCTCATAGTCCCTACTGCCCACTCACGTCCTCCTCTTGCCTCCATCTCTGCCTAATCTTCCCAACACATCCACTTCACATTTGCTCCTTTTGTGTCTAACCCATCGCCATGTTTGATTGCACAAAATCAGCGGCAGACACCAGATCTCCCGTGCTTCCACTCCAGCTTGTCTCTAGGCCATTCTCCACAGGAAAAGATGTGAAAAGAGGACACATCCCTTTGTAAGAACCTTTCAAAACCTTCCCCAGGTTTTAGAATAAATTGCACTCCTAATACAGTCAACGGTACCTCTCACTGACTCGCATACCCCACCTCAGCTAGACATTTGTGATAGCTCAGCTGCTATCACTAACAGTGCTGCCTATGAAGTTTAACTCAGGTAATTTCAAAAAAGTATAAAACTTCCTTCCCCTTTTCCCAAACCCCCTTCACAAGCATACCCCTTCACAATGTACTTTCTGTTATACACTTCTGACTCAGACAAACTGTCCTTGAATCCCTGAGTTTCAAAACTGTCCACAGGCTTATTAGTTATGACTGATTCTTCCATGACCATCTATGAAAATAAGGCTTGGTTTGGGATATCATGTCGTATTTTAAAAATGAATAGTTTCCCAAAACTCAAGCCTTGCACAATTTTTCTCAGAGATGAAGATTTAAATACTTGATAATTAAAATTGCACATATATGTAAATATGAGGTTGAATAGCATAATCAGAAAGTTGAATAATACTTTTACTGTAACTTACAACTCCCAAATTTCAAAGGGCAGGCATGACCATCCATAGGAAAATCCACCAGCCTCATGGGACACTCCGCACTTATGGTGAGTCTATTAGGGAAAAATGCAAGTAAGTAAAATCAGCCCTCTCTTAAAATTAGTATTACAGATTCCCAAACAAAGAGATAAAAGCAAGAAGGACAGGAAAAGCATGACTGGAAGGAAGAGAGAAGTAGGGATATGGGGTAAAAAGGAAAAAGAAAAATCTATTACCTCATTGTGTATAAAATAGTGCCATTTCTCATAATTCTAAAAAGCTTATTTGGAGCTGTCATATTATGTGAGACAGACTTCTTTCCATTCCTGAAGAAAGTATCAGGGGTCCAAACTTTGGTGACCATCATATTGTTCAACCTCAAAATTTCAATGGGGCCATCATATTTTAGTCTTTTGTCAATCCATGTCTGTCTGAAGAACACATCCATTGTGTATTCCTAGGGAAATTGGTTTGTGACATAGTCAAGTCAGAGGTGACTACATATACACACATGCACAAGGCGCAATGGGTGCTAGCCACTAGCCTCTCCCAACTGCCAAAGGCTACACCAGCAGAACCTAACAGAAGCAGAGATGATTTGAAATCAACAGAACAAAGAGTCTCTGCAAATGTACTCTGTAATGTCCGTCTTGATCCCTCCAGCTTCTGCATTCATAAAAAGTAAATCATCATGTATGTTAGTCACTGAGGGATAATTACTGTAATTAAATAAAAACTACCAACACCAGGTAATTATAGCTGCACGTTACTTTATATCAGAGAGAAAAAAAAATCAGTTAACATGTAACAAATATCCTTACATAATTGATCGTAAAATTACAGGCATTTCTTTAAGTGAATCCAACTTGTTTTAAAAAGAGAGAGATAAATATTGTTTTTACAAGTGTATTAAAATTATGCAAAGAGCCCACAGTTTCAAACCATTAGAAACCTTGCATCAAGGGAAAAATGTAAAGTAGATTTGTCATTTTGTTTACTAAGACTATTTAGCTAGCATATGAGAGCATAGGTGAAGGGATGTGGACTTCTTCAAAAACTCTGGCCCTTTGACCTCCTTAGGCAAGAGGGAGGGCAAAAGCAGAGTGTGGGAAACAAGCAACAGAGCCAGCAAGGAATATTAAGAGACTGCTAGAAATGTAATATTCTTTACACAATCAATTCATACCTAACCTGTGATAATCTCTCATTTTTCCCTCCTCGGTAATTTTCATAGAAGGCCTTGCTGTGAAAACAGTACAAGGAAAGACATCTTCGTTGTAAAAGGTTACAAGTCAGTAAATGCTCAGAATGATAGCTCTAGTATGCAGATTGAAAATCTTTGATTTATAGAATTTTAAGCTTAATCAAGCAATGTCTTTGTGTGATTGACAATGTAATAAATATTAATTGCTTCTTTTCTGGCTCATTCTTCTTCAAACCTCAAAAGTTTCTCAGATACCTACCATTTCAACATCAGAAACGGGTCCAAAGCTGGTGACATATATGTCAGTTTTCACTTCTGTAACAGGACCTAGTAAGTATGAAGTAAATAGGTGTGAAAAAATAATTACCAACATTACAGCCATGAAGGACTAGATAATTAAAAAGCGAATACAGATATGATATGTCATGTTTTTACATGCATCTTGCCTTTTCAGTGAGATAATGAATCTCTCTAAAAAAAAAAAAATAGGTGTAAAGTTTAGTTAGAAATGCAACCAAATCAAGCCAAAAGTAAAATAAAGAGAAAGAAAAACATTGTTGGCTTCACAGCCAAATAGATACCCCAATTACTTACCAAGAACCTGTTTCTACCATGATACATCACCCGTGGGCCCTGTTATAACAGGCAGTGCAGACACATCAAAGCTTTCAGCCTTTGTGATTTTTTTAAAAGTCTATCATCTGATTGGCCTCTAGAAAGAAGTGAGCTCTTCAGAGGAAGAAACACCAGGGTACAGGAGTGAAGAGAGGCAAAGCTGTAGCAGCTGTAAGGAGTGTGTCTTTGGGGAGCTGAGGATACTCTTAACTTCCAAAATGATTAATGTCACCTTTAACAATAGGCACACCATCCACTGGTGACTGGGACCCAAGACGAGGTCTTTAGGTCAGTGACAGTGATTCATGTTGTGCCACCTGTTGGCTGTGCGGTCTTCAGCAAGTTACTTAATCACTGGATTTCAGCACTCACACCTGTTTCACAGATTTTTTTTTCTCTATCAAATGAAATGCTGAGTGTAGTGGCTCCCTTGTGCAAAAGCTCACTCCATATTTATTGCCATCACTGGCTACTAAGATTCTTCAATATCTAAATAAACCTTGATCATGAACAAGTACATGCATGTTCAGCCCAGAGGGAGAGGTAGGGTCATCATCCCAACACTACCGACACAGAAAACAGACAAAAGAATACTGCTACTGTCTAGGTTTAGAAAAGAGTTTAAACCTGGGAATTTTTTTTTAATTTAGATTGAACTCACAATCCTTTATGGTTGTACAAATTTAGTCCTGTCATCTATCTTCAAATGCGAAAATTTTAAGGAATATTAAATATATTAGCTGTAAGTCAGTTTCCCTGAACATAATATGTTCATAATGTATTCAGCTGTGACAGTATTTATTATAGATAATTCAGCATTTTTCCACCAATAAAAATATATACATCGTGGCCCTCACGAAGACTGTTTCATTAAACGGTGGCTTACAATGCTGAAAGGCCAGAGACTATATGCTCTATTAACGGATGTTACAGCATCTGCTATTAAAATAGAATACCACTTGGACACTGGTTGGGAAATTGGACTTATGCCAAAACAAACAAAAAAAGGCAGAGAGCAATTGGTGGCACTTAAGGCTCTGAGTCTGAAGTCAGTTGCACAAAGACAGATCTAGGGAGAATGAAAACATTATTTGTGGAATAGGTATCCTAAGAAACACACAGCTTTTGGGAGTATAATGAGGACAAAAGTGTAACACAGGCTTTTATTTTTACATCATATAAAATGTGCCTCTTTGGAAAGAGTGGAAGTTAATTAAGTTTCAATTTGAATGAGAAACTAGAATCAACAACAACAAATGGTAATAATAAACTCATTAAACCCAAATTAGCCCATGAAGAGGTAATCCAGAAAGCAAGTACTTTATACCTTTTTGATCTTTCTATAGAAGATAGAAATTTCACTCAGATTGGCTTAAAAACCACTGTCACTTCCTTAGAAACAATTGAAAAGGTATCGGAAAACAGAAAAGATGCTGTCCTTGCAAGTGGGCTGGGGGAGAAAGGCTCATACAAACAATTAAGGTTGACAATATGCAGACAAATGAGCTATTTTGCCAAACTCCTGGTAAGGCACAAGTTGCTCTGAAGGTACATTTAATGTAGCGTTGCTTACATATGACTAGAGTCACCTAGACAGGTTGGTTAAGTGCAGATTATTGGACAAACCCCAAGATCTGCTGACTTAGTAGGAACAAGTTTGGACCTGACAATTTGCAATTTGCTAGAAAGTTAAAAAAAAACAAAAACAAAAACAAAAAACCACTTCACTTTACTGTTGTTTACAAATACCCACGCATGCTGTTTTGTATACTGTATTTCTGCTAGTTTCCTATGAAACCATGAAACCATAGGTGTGCCGAGATAGTCAGTGTGGCAGGGGCAGACAGGATAGTATTTTTCCTTATTAATGTATTGTAAATTGTGTGAGCGTATGCTAAGTCTGTGGCTGTAATCATCCTATGATAATAAGATAAATTTATAAATTCTTATCTACCTAAAGTCTACTAATTTTGCAACAGTTCCAAAATACTGTTCTGTGTTCGAAATTATAAACTCAGATTTTGTGCATGACATTGTCTGGCATTTGCTATATAAGATTATATTGTGCTTTGAGATCGAGTGAGGTTCTAAATGCAGGCGACTGGAAAAGAAAATTTCTAGGACATCCATTCAATAAATATTTGCATGAGCACCAGCTCCATCCCAGGTTCCAGAGGAATTCCCTGCCTCAAGAACTCACCATTGCTGCCAGGAAAGTAAGAGATTAAGCAGCAATGAAACAAATGAGATGGCAGGGGACTGTTACTTTGGGATGGAGTGCAGGCAGGTAGAAAAAGAAGAGGCTGGGAGAGCAATTTCAGGGTTGTGCTCAGAACTGCCTCTTCAAAGCATTGATGTTCAAACTAGTCCTGGAGGGTATACATTAACTATTGGAAGAGCTGGGACAACAGCAGGCAATAAAGGTCTTACTGTTTTCCAGGACTAGATGAGAGACCAGCGGGACAAAGCAATGCAGGGCACTGATAAGAAACTGAAGCCACTAAAAGAAATTAAACCAGGGTGCCAAGGACAGAGAACCTACCGTTCCTGAGCCCATTAAGAAAATGGCACCTTTTGAGCCACACATCTATAACACAAGCTACAGTGAATACTGTTTAAACCACAAGCAATGGGACTTGCAGAATGCCAGGGAATAGCATGGAGACTAAAAGGAAGATTTCTGTAGACTGTTAAACTCCTCTCCCATTCACATGTTAAAGTTCTAACTCTCAGTACCTTCTAATGACTATTTTGGGAGATAGTGCTCTACAAATGTAATTGCATTAAGAAGATGTCTTTTTAAAGGTACCTACTCTAATATGATTGACTGGTGGCTTTATAAAAAAAAAGATTAGAACATAAACACTATATACAGACACAAAGGAAAGGCTTTCTCTACGACAGCAAACCAAGCTTGCTGATGCTTTGATGCCTTGGGATTTATGAAGAAATTAATCTCTGCTGATTAAGATACTAGTCTGTAGTACTTTGTTAAGGTGGCCCTGCAAAAAAAAAAAAAAAAACTGAGCATATAAGAGAGCATTTTCCTTATAATCTGTCCCTGGATTTTCCCCCTCTCCTATTCAGTTTAGCTCTGGTATAAATGAAGGCTGCAGTAAGAAGTTTAATTTGTACCCTATACGTACTGGCAAACCATCTAAAGATTGAAGAAAAAGAGATATGATTGAACTACATATTTCTAAAAAAAAAAAATCACACGGGCTTCTGAATGGAAAATAAGTTATAGAGAGGCAAAGGGCAGAAAAGGGTCCACATAAGAGGCTGTTAAAATATAAGAGGCTGTCAAGGTACGGGACCAGACTACGGAATAAAGATAGAAAGTGGACAAATTGGATGGCTTGTATTGTGTTCAGTAGCTTACAGAGGTAGTTTTTAAATCAAGGTACAATAAGCAAAGAACTAATTATAATGTAAATTTATTTCACAGGACAGTTCATCTTTACCTCCGAAGGTGCTGCTCTTGTTACCATGAGAATTGTATAGATCTGGAAACTGGGTTCGCAGAGTGTAAGATAGAATTCTAACTCTTCCTCATGGCCTCCAAGATGTGTTCTAGCTTTACTGCATTATATTATGTCATAAAATAATTAATTAGTTGTCATTTAACTAAATATGGAAGTATATTACACTATCGTGACTATGAATCCAGCTATATGTACATGCCCTGTGTTCAATGATAGACTGTAAATTATATTTTGTTGGTGGTGATAGGTTTTTTTTTTTTTTTAGCTCTTTTCTCTTTGTTCCATTTATTTATTTATTCATTTTACATCCTGATCACAGGATGTAACTCTCCCTGACAAGTCACATGTCCCTCTTGTGATGCGTTGTGTCCTGCTTCAGACTCCTTGAATTTGCTTTTTCATTTTAAATTAATTTATTTATTCACTTTACATTCAAATCATAGCCCCCTCTCTCCTCTATTCTGGCTCCATCCTGTCTCCCACTTCCCCCTATCTCTCTTCTCCTACCCCTCAGAAAACAAGAGCCCCACCACAACCAACTCACCACAGCACATCATTCACATTAGAGCTAAACACATCCTCTTCCACAATGATCTGGCAAGGCAACCCTTGCAGGGGGAAATGATAGAAAAGCAGACAACAGAATCCTTGTCAGAGACAGCCCCTGTTCCATTTACTAGGGGACCCACAAGAAGACCAAGCTGCCTATCTGATATATATATATATATGGGGGCTACGTCCAGTCCATGCATGTTTTTTTGGTTGGTTGCTTCAGTCTCTTCAAGCCCCTATGGCCTAGATTAGTTGCCACTGTTGGTCTTCTTGTGGAGCTCCTGTCCCCTCTAGGTCCTTCTACCTTTCTCCTCACTCTTCCACAGGGCTCTCTGTGCTCAGACCAATGTTTGGGTGGGAGTCTCAGCATCTGTTCCATCTGGTGCTGGTGGAGCCTCTCAGAAAACAACTATGCAACCAGATGTGGTGGCACAAGCCTTTAATCCCAGGACTCAGGGGGCAGAGGCAGGTGGGCCCTTGTGAGTTTGAAGCCAGCCTGACCTATAAAGGGAGTCCAGGACAGCCAAGTTACACAGAGAAACTCTGTCTTGAAAAGTGAAAAAGAAAGAAAACAGCTATGCTAAGCTCCTGTCTGCAAGCACAACAATGTCCTTAATGGTATCAGGAGTTGGCTTTCTCCCATGGAGTGTACCTCAGGTTGAGCCAGGCATTGGTTGGACATTCCTTCAATCTCTGCTCTGTCTTTATCACTGCACTTCTTATAGGCAGGATAAATATTGGGGCAAAGTTTCTGTGGGTGGGTTGGTGTTCCCCTCCCTCCACTAGGAGTCCTGTCTGGTTAGTGGGTGAGTATATTGCCAGGAGTGGTAAAGCTGTGTCATGAGGTAGAGTTAGTGACAGTTTGCTGAGAAAGCACGAGATTGATTCCCTAAATGGTTGTACAAGTTTGCACTCCCAGCAGCAATGGAGGAGAATTGTTCCACATCCGTGCCAGCATGTGCTGTCACTTGAGTTTTTGATCTTAGCCATTCTGACAGGTATTAGATGGAATCTCAGAGCTGTTTTTATTTGCATTTCCCTGATGACAAATGATGTTGAGCATATCTTTAAGTGTTTGTCAGCCATTTTATATTCCTCTGCTGAGAATTCTGTTTATTTGGTTTGTTGGTGTTTAATTTCTTGATTTCTTGCCTTTTCGACATTAATAGTTGACATAAAATCTCAGTCCCTTTCAAATCCCAAACTATAACAGTGCTTTGTAAAAATGAGGCGCTGTTTTATAGTGTTTCGAATATTATCAGTAATAATTTTTCAATGCTTCTAGAGACTTAAGTGCTGTGTGCACTAAGCTAAAACAGTTCCCAGTTAACACTGATTTATATTAGTATTCATCCATAGAACTAATCTGCCACCTGAAATGCAATACTAATAAGTCAGTTGTCAATGTATAATGGTAGATATGCAATTAAGATTAATTCTTAGAGACACTTCCTTGAATACTACTGTTTAGGATGTTCAAATCAACCTTGCAAGGTGAATAATTGCATAGAAAGTAGACAATTTGAGCTTGGAAATATTCTTCCCATAATTGTAGAAGTATTTGGGGAGCATCAAAGACATTTTTTCTCAAAAATTCTAATTTGTTAGTAATGGGGATTTTTAAAAATACCTTTTGAACTCTTTCTGTGAGCTGATACTTTTGACCCTGAGAGTCTCTGGGCAAAGAGATTGATCTTCATTAAGTGTCAGTCAGACAAGAGTGCTAATATTAAATTCAGAGAAATGGTCCTATGTAATTAGCTGGCTGGAAAGGCAATTAAGGAAGTATCAGACACTCTCCCACAATCTACTCAACAGCCAAAGAGCTGGTTAAAGGATATCACTTCCTAACTTTATCGCTAACAACGGGGTTGCAGCCACACCATAAAATAAAACCTGTTTTACTGATATGAAGACTAGTCAATCCTAGTTTTCCTCAGCTATGCCCCTAAAAAACATTCCTGCCTTTCAGCCGTTCACATCACACACACATACATCTTACAAAGTGTCTCGATATCCAAAACTAAAAAGACTTCAAGAGCTTAGGCAGAAACAACGGCAGCAACAGGAAATTCTCAGGAAAATTATAAAGAGATTGCTAATTGTGCTTGCCTTAAAAAAAGATATGGAGCTATCACATTGACTGGATATTAAACAAAGACAACAGATACCTGGTGATTTCATCAACAAGCAGAGTTCTAGAAGCTTCCTTGCCTTAGAAGACATTAAAAATCACTGCCTTCTACATTTTAGGATCCATCTAGCAATATTCTCCTACTTTGTCAACAGCTAAAGCCTTCTATAACAGAAGTAAAAAGCTAGACACAGTATGAATAAAAAAACATAAAAACAAGACACTTATAAAATAAAGAATCCTGAAGCCAATAAAGATTTTAAAAGATGTTCAATGATATTGAAGCATGATGGAAATAATGAATATTAAAATTTTCTAGAAATAAGATGCCATTTTAAACATTTTCATGGACGCACACACACACACACACACACACACACACACACACACACACCACACTTACTTTCCCAGTACTAAAATATATGTGGATCCAGAATTTATGCTCATTGTAAAAGGGAGTTTAATTTTGTAAACTCACCATGGAGAAACAGTTTGGCATTACATCTTCAAGTTGAACTCCCACTTACACTAAGATCCAGAATAATCCACTCCTTGATATACACGCAAAAGAAACTCTTGCACATTTACAGCAGGAAATTTGGGCCAGAATATTCACAGCAATACAATCTTGGAAACAAGTGAAGAAAAAAAAAAAGAAAGAAAGAAAGAAAGAAAGAAAGAAAGAAAGAAAACCCTACTGCCAACAGAACAGATGAATAAGCCACTTCGTATGCAATGCGAGCATCACATAACAAATGAATGAAGACCAATAGCACTATGCAACAAAAAGAATGAATTTTAACAATGCATCATTAAGTCTAAGGCAAAAGTTTATGTATATCAACTTAAAGACACATGTTTTAACTATACTTTAAAAATATAGATAACCTAAAACACCCATTAGAGAAACGCTTTGAAATGAAGCCACAGAATAACAGGATGGGGAAAGATTAAATATGATGATAGCATTGAAGAAATATATAATAAACTGCAACTTCCTGTTAAGGTCTGCTCTTTAAGTGCTGGCTAATTGGCATGGTTATTATACCTTAGTAAATAAATGGATGGGTGTATGGAGAGACAGCTATATATGGGTTATAGAAATGTATTATTAAACAAATGTCATCGTGTGTGTACCTAAGGTATCTTAAAATAAATATATTTTTAAACACCTAGAATATAAGGCAACAATATTTAATGATATACAAATGCGAGCTAAAAGGTTTTTATATAAAATCTGAAGACCCATTCAAGCTTTACCTAAAACCACAGCAATTTACTAATACCCTATTATCTATATTTGATATGACCTGTTTCAGAAAATACCAAATGCAGTTTTATGCTCTTTTTTATTGCAGAAGAGGCCATCAGATTACATTATAGATGGTTGTGAGCCACCATGTGGTTGCTGGGAATTGAACTCAGGACCTCTGGAAGAGCAGGCAGTGCTCTTAACCACTGAGCCATCTCTCTAGGCCCCAGTTGTATGTTCTTATTCCAAAGAAAATGTAAAAATCTGATAGCACTAGTGTGTTTGTTTTCTTAAAAACTTGGGTTAACTGATCTTTCTTCCATATGCCCCTTCTCTCCATTCCAATATGGATCTATTTTACCAATAATACAAAAAGAATTTGATATTTCTAATCTTAAAAGAGTAGCTTTCCATATATTCCAAATATTTCTTTCCACATTGTTTAAAAATACCCTTTCCATATTTATATTTCTGGGAAGAAATCAGTACATACTGCCCCAAACCTTCTTTCTGTCCCCTTTAGCCTCTGCTGTACTCTGATTCACTGAATTTTTTGTTGGTACCTTTAGTTTACCCCTAACAAGTCCATTGTTCTCACCAACTTTAAGAGCTATGATTCCTCTCCCATTTTTAAATCTAAGTTCTATTTCATGAAATGCACTAATATCTTATGTTGTATTTTAGCCTGAACCCTCAAAGTAACAATCAGTGAGTATATCTTTTGCCAAAGGTTTTTAAAAAGCATTCACCATTTTTCTATTCATTTGTACAAATACTCCAAGTAAATGCATGTTCCCTCTCCTCTCTCTCTCTCTCTCTCTCTCTCTCTCTCTCTCTCTCTCTCTCTCTCACGCACACACACACACACACACACACACACACACATACACACTTTACCCATGCCTACCATACCAAAAAATGTTTTTATCAAAGTCACCTAAGTCACACACATCCTAAATCTAGTTGTCAATTTAAGTTCCTGTCTCTATTGATCTGTTCATTGAAAACTATCATTTTTCATAAATTGCGCAAACCTTCTAATTCTCCTACTAACCAATCACAGACTATTCCTGCTCAGACTTCCTGGGCAGAAATCACTCCTCCTAGTTCCATGCCTCTTAACATTAGAGTCATTCAGAGCTCAGTATTTGTGCATTTTCTCTATCATCTTTAATCTCTTGGAACCTCTGTGGTCTTAAGAACTGAAATACCATGTGTGTTGACATCCATAGTTCCACTCAGTTCCAAGACACTCGCTTTGGTATTTAGGAAGCATGAATTTATTAAATGTGCATGTAAGTCATTTATCCATGCCTCTAAAGGGTTTCTACTATCATGCTGATGGTTGTATTCCTTTAGATATTCAAGTCAAAACTTTACTCAGTCTCATTTCTTTTATTTCTCACAAACCCTGCATTATAACTGTCATCCTTCATCTTAAAAAACAAAGCATAAGAAGACAACCAAGTCTTAGATCCACAGATCATTCTGCCACTTGTTTGAACAAAGTGTTAATCATATGCAACCTGATTGAGTGTGAAAAACTCCAAGCCATACATGTTTTTGTGCTTAACACAGCATTCCTGGTGAGCCTTTTAAAAACTCAACAATCCAGCATCTGCCCCTGATAAAATCCCTCTAGTCATTTCTGGTCTGACTTGGAATAAATGCAAAGTCTACATATCTCCCTTCAAAACTTTATACAACCTCATTTTTTTTTTTTTTTTTTTTTTTTTTTGCTATTGCCCCTTCATCAGCAATTTCATCTGCACTGCACCAGTCCGCATGACTTCCAGACTTCACGGGATTGCCCCTAACTTTCCTACTCACCAGAAGCCCCCACGCGAGATGGGCCATATGTTCTTATCCCTCTGTGACCAATGTTCAGCTGTCACCTTACCAACAAACCCTCCCTAACTGTGGAGTTAAAACCACCACCACCCTTGCTTTATAGTCACAGTCACCAGACGTACTGCACAGTTCACTTGTTTTATGTCTCAGTTTCCTCCCTCTTCTACTAGCAAGTGAGCTTGAGAGGAAACTTGGACAGTACCCATAACTTTAAACACCACACTTGTTCAAATTCTCAGAATAGAAACCATGGGACTATTTTTACTTTCCTTGATCATTCATATTAAATGTATCATTTTTGTGCAGTTAAAATCCCCAAAATATCTTATCTTTGGCCATTTATGTCCATCCTTCCTACATCTACGTCATTCCATGAGACCATCTATGTAATGGAAAGGAACAACAGCAGCAGCAACAGCAGCAGCAGCAAAACCCTGAAACACAAGTTTCATCATGTGTCATGCAGTTTCTTCTGTTTCTAAACCTTTCTTTACTCATCAGGAAGACAGGTCCTTTTGCTACCTAGGTCATGGTAAATTAATGCTTCACCTAAAGAACTCCAGTGGCTCCCATGTTTACTAAGAGAATCATCCAGAACCCTTTATAGAAGCCCCCACACGCCTTTTGTGACCTGTCTTCTGCTTACTATCTCGATCTATTACTCTAATATTCCTGGCCTTACTTTCAAACAGGAAGGGTACCAGAAACCTTCCATTCTCAGAATCACACAGCTCTACTGTCCACGTTTTCACATTGTGTTTTTTGTTTGGTGAGTTAGTTTGGTTTTGTTGGTGATTTCCTTGCCCAGCGATCCTTCTTTGCCTCCTGGCACCCATTTGCTATCAATTTGAAGGATTGTATTGGCCGTCATTTCTATGTAGACTAGTTTTTCTTTCCCACTTTCTCTCTTGATGCTACTAAATTATTCTTCCACATTATCAGTTACTTATTTGATCTTTGCTACTTTCATCTCTTTGTATTGCATAGAGGTAAAGTCCATGAGGACCAATTTTGGTGCCAAATCCTGTCTTAGGAACTGCACATTACTCCTTCTATTTAATACTGTAGTTGCACACTGGTATAACAAATTAATCAATGATCATTAATTACAGTTTGACATTCAATTAAATCTAGCACATGACACAGGAACCTCAGATTGAGACATAGACTGTCTACAAACTTCACAAGAACAGTTAGGTTTGTGTCAGAGTTCACCCAACTGAATATGAGTTTCCATGCTCACTCCTCCATTTTAAATAGTAATAAAAGTCTGTGATAGACAAGTTCTTATTTTTTTCTCCTTTGGATGTTATAACTGCTTATTTGTCCTTAACCAAGTAACAAGAGTAATGCTCAGGACAACCTGACTCTTGATACACGGTACTATGCAAGGATGCTTCAGAAATGGGCATATCACCAGCTGTCTTGACTGAAGACTTGATGAAGTGGTGTGAGTTGTGACTTTGTCAAGTAGTAGCTTTAGCTGTTGTGGACAATTCAACGGGAATTCTCTCAACCTCTCTGCTAGCACAGGCATGCTGCCTGTGCTGGACATCCCTGTTTATCTTAGATAATCTTATCAAGTATTGTACATGAAAATAGTTTTAAGGTCATGAAGAACTCCAGTAATATGAAATCCTACTACACTAGTGAGCAACCTTGTGAAATTGAAGGAGGTCTTCTGTTTCCATATGCGAAAGGTTATGGAAGAAGATCTAAAGCAACCACCTATATTTAAAGTATTGATCATTTGACATTATGTGCCTTCAGGCTTGTTATGTGTGCCTTAGGTAAGTAGAAAATGGAGAAGACAGGATCCCTAGACTGTCTTCCTGTGGTCAGCTACTTAGTTTTAAAAAGCCGCACAGCTGTGTCCAAAGTGGACCAGAGATAGAAGGAATGAGTCCCTAGTTTCTCTGTGACAACGTCAATATGGGTGCCACTTCTAAGCAGGAGCTAGGCACGTCAGCATCATAGGTACTGGCTCATCAGGAGCTGAGAGACTTCTGCCTTTCAGAAGTGCATTCCAGCTGCGCTCTACTCTTCTCACCTTTCCCCTTGCTGGAGAATGTGCAGACAAGAGAGAGGAGTTCCTGGAGGGATGAAGAAGAGAGAACCATTCCAGTTCCCTTTATCTCCCACTGCAAGCTGTGCTACTGAGTTAAAAATACATAATTTGGTTTCCAAATCTATTTCAACCTCTGCCTGGCCTACTGAGTAGTCACAAATCATCCGATTTCAATTCACATCTTTGCTTTCAGCTTTATTTTAAATGGAACACGGCTAAGTTGTATAAACAGATAAAAAGTAAATGTCCCACAAAGAGCAGAAATGGGATTAAAGGAAGCAGGAAGTCAATCCATATTTATAGTGTACTGCGGTCAAAATCTGAATGGTTTTCATCTTATTTTTAAAATGTCAAACTTTCCACAAAGTATAAAATGTCAAGTCATAGAAGAGGTGAAAGTTGTGCATATAGAATTATGTGATGACAGTAATGCTTCCTTTTACATTCAGCATTTCACAATTAAGTGTTCATGTAAACAGATAATTCATGTCCTGCAGGTGATAATTCTCATCCTTCCATCCGATTTGGAATGCTATGTGCTTACAGAGAATGGCCCATTTCTGAAAAGTTATTCATCTCACCACAAGTATCTATGAGTGGAGTGGAAAACATCCCTAACATTGTGCTTTTGTGGTAACTTCGTTGGTAATTAATTACCTGCTAAGACTCAAAGCAGGATAACTGCACCTCTGCCCCCAAATGGCTTAAAACAATGGCCAGGCCAATGATTCAGCCCACTCAGCAATGCCAAGTGAAATGGCTGATGGAGGCCTTAAGACACTATCAGCCTTATAGTTGACCCAAATCTAGCACTGGTATTATGGTCTACCCAGTGTTATGGGAGATAGTACATGGTAAAAATGCTACTGTGAAGTAGATTACTTTCTTCATTTTTATAAGTTGTCTCACAGCCAAGAGAACATATTTTTACTTTCAACACATACTAATAAAGTCATATAGATCCAGTTATAAATTGTGCTTTCATTTATGAATATTTAAGGTACATATGAGTTATATTTTCCCTACTTTTGTATTTGAGATGTGAGTTTAAAACCCTTTCTGGGAAAATAAAGCCTCTTTCATTGATGTTATGTAGATTCAAGTGGTGTCACATTATCCAGAGACTTCTTCACAAAACTATTTTTGGTCTAAAATGATAATTTCCTAGTCACTTATGAGAGCTCATACTTTGACAAATGATTCACTTCTCTAATGAAGTCTCTTTTCAGATTTGCATGTAGTGTGGGCAACCTATACCTGAAGAAGCAACATGGAACCAACGTGGAGAGACTTCCATCTTTCCCATCCATCTTTATCACTGTCAGGACACAGAGAACCAAAGGGATCCCCTCTATAGAAGTTTTGCCATAAAATCTAGAGAAGAAGTAAGTTGGAATGCAGGAAACCAGATCTCAGTCTATTACTAGTGTGTTATGTGCCCCATCCAAATCCTCCCGTGTCTTTAGTGTCCCCATCTGTCTTGTCCTCACCCCATTCTATCAAATTCTATCCCATAATTATTTCTCACTCAGTCCACACTCCTTCTATCTCATACCCCATGTGTTCTCCACTCCAGGATTCTATTTTATCTGTTCTCCCACTCTCTCCCTCCTCCACAGCCTCAGTTGAAGGCAGAGAGCACAGTTCCCTGTGCTTTAAGTTCACCTTTTACTCATCACACCACTCCGGGTGCGACATCTCAGTGTTGTCCTGTGATTACAAAATGCCACCAGGGTTCAAGTCCGTAAACTCAAGTGAAACCAGACTAACTTTCCAAACCCGTCAAGTGGGGATAGCAACAGCTTTTTGGAGCAGCTGTGAGAGTTAAGAGTAATGTACGTGGAATGCCAATCTAGTTGAAATTAGCTAAACAAGCACAACAATAATGGTTGACATTGTTCTATCAGTGCAAGAATACTGGCTACTTTAGGTCAGAGGCCTTCTTGTTTAACTCATTTACAGAAGAAAGAGCAAGGGACTTTGCATTCAGAAGAGCAAAATAAGCCAAGCAGGTTCTCAGCAAGTCACTCCTCCTTGATGAACCAGACTAATAGGCTGCCTGAGATGAATTCTATCTGATTTTGATGCACCCAGTGCCTAGCAGTAGCTTGCCATATAGATACCCATTGAGTATGGAAAGGAAATATGGTATGAAACCAAAAGTGCTGTGAACACATGTCTCTATTACACACTCTACTGGTATGGACTGAAGGAGGAAATAAAGCCAATCACCTCTGAAGTATTAGAGAAAACCAGAAAACCAGCTCCACAAACAAAGTGAGAAGACAGCTGGAAAGGACTGGGCTCCCCAGCAGAGGAGCCAGCTTCAGCTTTGTGCCCCAGATTCCTGTCCTGGGCAGAACACAGGGTGAACCTCTGGCAGAGAAAGACACACACACACACACACACACACACACACACACACACACACACACACACACACACACACACACACCTGCCTCTGGAGCAACAATGTACATGGGCAAAGTGGACAGATATAAAGTGCTCAGGCTCAGAGAAGCCAGGCAGTCACAGTGCAGCAGCTCTGAGTTCATTTTTTACTTCCCAGCCTCCCCCACCCTGCAGTCAGGTCTCAAGAGGTAATTAGTGTGGGGGAGGCCAAGCTCCTGAGGGGGCGGGGAGATGGGAAAGTACGGGTGGAGGCGGTCTTCTTGTCATAGGTCTCTCTAAGGAGAGGAAAAGAGAAAGGGGTGGGGGAGGCGCTCAGGAGAATGACTGGTTTTCATTTTTGCACGTGAGGCATACCTAATGATATTTCCACAAAATAGACAGGCAGACCAGAGACGGACAGACAGAGCACACTTGCATGTTTTGAAACAATCCGTACCCCCAAATCCAGGACGCAGCCTGTTGTCATAACCATCCAGCAAACTGTCCAGGATACGGGTAAAATTTTCCGGGCACAATTTCTCGTCCTTTGAGTTCTGTCCTGGGGATTCGTTTAAACTGCAAGTGCAAAAATAACGGGGGTGGAAAAGACTATTTTAAGAATGGATCTGAGAACAGGTGGAAAAGGGTTGCCTTCTAGGGAAAGAGTGGCTGGCCTTAAGCTAAAGGAGGGTTGGGGGTTGGGATGTGAAGAACCGAAATGGTCAGGAAAATAGTACCCCTTGCCAGCACGCACCCCCAGATTGCAAGTGCCCCCAGGCAGCATGTACCCTAGCACCAAGCTTCCTGAACCCGACTTTCCAGTGCTCTCCCAGTCTATTAGGTCAAGGGAAGCTTGGCTTCAGCCCATGGAACACTAAAGACAGGAAGATGTGGTTCACTCAGGGAAAGATGAGTGGCCAGAGGGGTGCTGTAGATCTGGACACTTGTCCACCTTTCCCATGCACGCCGTATACCCTAAGACCCCCCTCCAGAACTCACCAAGCCGCCAGGCACAGGACGTGCAGGAGGGCGAGGCTGACCCCGGAGCACAGCGCAATCGCGGGTACCTTCTGGACAGAAACCATCTTTGCAACATGCCATACTTTAAGCCTGTTCACGTTTCCAGGCTCTCGAGATGCCCTGTGCAGGGTGCGAGGAGAGGGCAGAGTGGCTCCCGCGGCGTGCGCACATTCGCGCTCACACTCGCCCGCGCTCCACCAGCATAGCCGCGGTGGGCGTGTGTGTGCACGCGGCCAGGGGAGGCGGGACCTGCGCGCCCGCCCCCTCCCTCGCCGCTTGCGCCCAGTGCCAGCAGGAGCCCAGCGCTCAGCTCTGCATCTTGTCGAGCCTGCTCGCGGATGAACTTGGGAGCTCCTAGCACGCGAAGCTAGGCAAGTTTATTCCAACCTGTAACTCAGGGGACACTACTCAAGGTCCTTCGTCTCTGCTCCAGAGTCAGCGATTCCATAACCCCAAGCGGGTCCTCTGCCACAGGACGCGGCTGACATCTTTTCTTTCTGCTGATCCTCCTCCCTTCACCATGGTTTTTGGCTGGAAACAATGAAGCTCCTTTCTCATAGGTTGTATGAAGACTTGCCTGTGCCCACTGCGGAGGACGTAGGTGGAGAAAGGGCGGGATGACAGGAATTGCGGGGCGTGGCGGTGGGAGGGAGTGAGGAAGAGAGAACACTTGTGGGAACAACAGCCTTTGGGGCTAGCTTTTAGGGGCCAGGAAGATGGGCTGCCTGATTTTTCCTACGAACCTGGGTGGACTTCTGCCAAACTTTTGAGAAGTTACTGGAGAATACTGTCAAGGCATGTGTGGAGATACTGTTTCAGGGATAACAAATGTCTTTACTTTGTTTTACATCATTCGGCACACACTCAGACCTCCCCCTTGTCACTCTACCTAGGAGCTACAGGCATAGAGACCTGAAACTCCTTAAAAACACTTCTCTTTCAGAATGGAACTGATTGAATTCCAGAAGTCGGTTGCTTTATGAAGGAGACTAAGGTGGTTAGGTAGGAAAGAAAGAGAGGGAGGGGGGATGGGGGCATGGAAGGATGGAGGGAAAAAGGGTGAGAGGGTTGGAGGGAAAGAAGGTAGGTTGAAGGGAGGGGGGAAGAGAGAGGGAAGGAGGGGGGGAAACACCAAAGCAGAATACCTTTAATGGTTTATGGAATAAAAATGAATATTTAAAACAGGCCTTTAAAAAACACTAATTAATTGAGGGGGGTGCCCTTTATATTAATACGATGCACAGGACTATTTCTATATAAACTAAGTAACTTCCATAATATTGGGTCTGTGGAACCCGACACAGCTTGTGTTCTATTCACAATGCTAATAACTGACTAGTGTGGTCCTAGCATATAGAAAAATTAGAAAGGCGCCCAAGGGGGGGGGGGGGTTGCAGAATTGATTCAACGCTTAATATTTTTTTCTTTCCAAAGGAAGGCAGAACAGTGCCTGCAGAGGGGAGTCTGCATTTGCAAGGCTGCCTTTTGAAATGTATTAGACCCCCACAATTCCCCACCTGACATACTTCTCCTGGTGACTGAAACTCATGCTGAGTGTTGTCCTTCCTCTGCGTTTATCTCTTGTTACAGCACAGGGTGCATAGCACATCAATAAATATGACTGGACAAATTATCAGTGACGTCCTTAGTCAGAGATCTATCTTACCAATTCTGGTGAAATTTAAATGCTTTCTTTTAGGAAAACAGCGAATGAATCCCTGTATACCACAAACGTGCCATGAAAGCGTTGTGCCCACACATTGTGTATCATAAATACAATGCTCACTGTGTTGTTGCTGTAGTATCCATTGACCAGCAGTGGATTGCCAGACCACGCAGTAGTTCATTTCCTAGTCATTTCTATAATAGTTGTGTCACATCTCAGCTAGCCTGTAGGACTGCCCCCTAATCCGGGGACTTTAACAGACTCTAAGCCACAAACATTTCATGATATCAGTGGACACTCTTATACAAGCAATTATTTTGGTCATATACTTGTCACAGGCTTAGTTGTTTTAGTGTGATTATTTGAAAAAGAAATAAATGTTGGGCAGTGTCTGCATCCTACCTGAGCAATATCTGCACATGGAATTTACAAAGTCAACGTTCTTGGGGAATTTGAATTACTAAATAGATCGCGTACTTATCTTTAATTGGGTTGGGCACTGTCACCTCACTTTTGTGCTAATGCTCTCTAACTTCCCTCAGTCTTTTAGTAGGAAACATCCTATTTCCAATACAAACTTTCTATTCATTTGAAAATCTGATGTTTTCCAGGGAATAGGAAGAATATATTTTAAAGGCCAGTGAACTTCAGCGGAATCACTAACTAGTCTGTCTGCCATTCCATAAATGGCTACTAACAGAGGACACATGTTTTGCTGGAACCTGAGTAATTAAATGGGTTCACAGTAGGCATAGATGGTGTTGTGCTGGTTACTTTTATAAAACACCATGATGGGACAATTTACAGAAGGCTGAGTTTATGTGCACTACAATTCCAGGGGCTTAGAATGGTGGCAATGTAGAGGCAGGGCAGCTGGAGCAGGAAGCTAAGAGCTTACATCTTGAACCTCTAGGAAGAAGCAGAGGGAGGGAGAAACAACTGAAATGTCATGTCTCTAGACACTTAAACCCACCCCCTGTGACATACTTCCTCCTAAACATCCCAAACACCTCCAACTTGGTACCAAATATTCAAATGCTAGAGTCGGTGGAGGACACTGTCATTAAACCCATCACAGAACTACACCAAAAATCTGTAATTATTTGTGTGTAAATATTCTATATGGTTTTTACAGAGTACTAACTCTTAGAATGAGGATTCCCTTAACTGTGTTAATAAATCCATGTGGTGTAGAAGTACATGTCCAAGTTTCTGAAGAAAGCAGTTATCATGTTATGTATAACTCAGTGTCAACTGGCAGTAGCTAGTGGGGAAATTTTTAAGCATCATCCACAGATGCTGAAAAAAAATTGAAGTTGTTGCCAAGTCACTATACTAAGAAATCTCGTACCTATTTCAAGGACCATTAAAGTACCCTAATTATTTCATAAGAAAGCATGTAGAGTGTTTTTTAATTGTTAATAGGAGAAGATTATAAGCAAATCAGTATTTAGTGGGGAAATAAATGAGGAACTGTGTGGCAGTGGACATAGAGCATTATGATATAACAAATTGTCTCAATTTAATCTAGCTTATAGCTCTGGAGACTTAAAATCAGGGTAGCATAGCCTTGGCTCTAGTAAGGACCCTGTTTGCTCCATTGCAAGGTGGTGAATGGTATCCTAGTGGAAGCTTAGGAAAGGGGCAAGTCACATGTGACAGGAAGCCAAAACAAACTGAGGACAGCCAGTCTTAGGCTTATTTTTTCACCACCCTTACCAGATTCCTACAAAAATTTCATGAATCTCTTTGAAAGAGAAAGCCTCAAATAACCTGTGTTTTGGAGTAGGCTTCTGCCTTTTAAAGGTTTTGCCACTCTCATGACACTGGGGACCAAGTTGTAAACATACAAACCATTGTGGAGCATGCTCAAAGCAAAATCTATACTTCTATAGCAATTAAAATAAAGAAGATCACATCTATCTACCTGTCTATCTACCTATCCATTTACCAAGAGATATTTGGCATAATGTATGCAAAATAGATGATATAAAAAAACTTTCAAGAAGATATTCATTTAAAACAAGTAAAGTGAAAAGTAACACTGAGTAGTTCATGGGCATAAATCTAGGCACTTGAGAAAATTTACATGAAAAGAAAAAAACATAAAATTTTAGATAGTAAATATCTGTGAAAGAAAAGAAGAATGAATAAAGATGAGGATCTTTGCCTGCTTTGACTATGCAATGCCTTGTTTCAGTGAGGAAAAAGAAAAACATATCTGACGCAAATAAGAAAAATGTTAGCATTTTCCAGAGGCAGTGGCAAAGATTTGAGTGTTCAGTATTTGCTGAGGCTTTCTGTTGTTGTTTTGGTTTTGGCTGGCTGGGTACTGTTGTTTTGAACAATTCTTGATGTCAAACAAAGCAATATAAAACTTGCTGTTTTAAGAACATGACTTACAATGGTCTCTCACAGAATTTGTAGTGTGGCTATAGGAATTCTCTATGGAGGTCCATACTTCTATTACAGTTAAACAGTGTCTTTTAGATTTATATAATGGGCACCTAGATGTGTTTTCTGAAACAATTGGGGAAGGGTTGGATGCTAGTTGTATCTCCTCCCTTGTCTGTCCTTTCTGTCTTAGTTAGCTTGGACTTCCTTAGTTAGCTAGATGGTTTACCAATGGTGAGACTCCTTAGATACTGTCTGTCCATCCCAATAGTCAAGCTGAAGCTGAAGACTTAACTAAACCTTCAAATTACAGAGCATCTTTCTATGGGTCAAAGCAGGTTATAGGGTCTAGTAGATATGTACCAAGATAATTCACATTATATAAATACTAAATGGCTTTGGGTGTTCATCTTTGAAGAGTAGCCCTGACTCTATGCATGTTTTAGATATGTATATCATTCTGCAGGGGGTAGGGGGGACCTAAAAACCATTTAATGAATACTGTGTTGGTTAATTTGGGGTCAGTTGGACAATATCATAGTACACATATATCTGGTCAAATACTCTAGATTTTTCTTCAAAAGTTGTTTTTATAGGTAAAATTAAAATTATTCTACAGCCATATCACTCTGAATGAATCTACTCTCATCTGATATGATTAAAACTAAAACCATCAGACACTGAATAAATACGATTACCTCCCAGGCTAAAACTGTGTCTCACCCAATGGATTTGAGATATCTGCAGACAATGACTGACGGCCTTGAAAAAGGGATTCTGCTGTGGTCTTGAGTTGCAATATTATTTCTTTTTAGATGCCCAAGCAGCCAGCAAATTCAACTTAGGTTTGGCTTTTCCAGCTCATGAGTTCTCTCTGTTGTTGTTAAGATAGGATCTCACTATATTGCCTTTGCTGGCATGGAGCACAGTGGATAGACCAGGCTGGCCTTGGATTCTTAGATACTCACATACTTTTGTCTCTCACACTCTGGGATTAAAAGTGCACACCACTGTACCTGACATGAGTTGGTTCTTTAAAGTTCAGATGCATGGGCCTGGGGAGATGGTTCAGTGGTTAAGAGCTTTTACTGCTTTTGCAGAAGATAAGAGTTCTGCTCCCAGAATCCATTCTTGGTGGCTGGCTCACAACTCTTTACAATTCCAATTTGAGGGTTCCAACACCCTCTTGTAGCCTATTTGGGGACATACATATATTCATAAAAAATAAATAAGTGGTTTTAAGTTTGGATGGATAAATGGAAGATGATAGAAAATAGATTATTTATTTTACCCATTGCTTCTATTTCTTTGAAGAATGGTGGCATAAATAACACAGGAATAGCAGGTTAAATATTCATTTAACCTCTTACATTCTGATACTTTTTCAATGTTTTAACTAAATTACATATTTTATTGCTTTGTAATGCCAATTATTTAATCCAAAGATGATCATAAATTTCAAAATATGTTTGAAACTTATAATAGATTATTTTTTATTTATCTTTAAATGATAAGTTTTGTGAAACAGAAAATCAACCATGACATAGGAACATGTATAAATATGAAATATACATACACTACAATTTAGATTCTAAATTAGTCACTATAGTTTAATTTGGTCTCTTTAATATTTTTATTAAATACTGTACCTGTATTATAAAATCTTGGGAAATAAAAACTGCTAGCAAATAGAAGCAAATTATTTTAACAAAATTACTTAATTACTATAATTTTAAGGCATATATTTTAAGTATAACAAATGGTCTAAATCTTTACAAAAAAGGAAGGAAGGAAGAAAAAAGAAAGGAAGAAAGAAAGTACCACCTTAGGGGCTAGATAGATGGCTCAGTGCCTAAGAATGTTTGCTGTTCTTGCAGAGGACCTGAGGTTGGTTCTCAGCATTCATACAAGTATCTCATGGCCATTTGTAACTCCAAATCAAGAGCATTGTTGGACACCCACATTCATATACCCCCAACTAAAATGAAGATAATACAAACCTTAAAATCCTACCTTACAAACTTTGGGAAGAGAAACAGTGACTGAGTATCTTCAGCAATTCAATAGGTCCAAAAAGCAAAACCAGAACTTTGTATTTTCTGAAATTGCACTGTTAAGCGTCTGCATAGGATATGCTTTTCTATCAGTTTACTTAAAGAGTGACATGAAGGGATCAATACTTCAGAAATAGAAATAATTAGAATGAAACATCAAATTAGCCTGAAGTTTGCATGTATTTTCACTCATAGTTCTATACACAACCATTTTGGCTTTTCAAATGTTTAAATAACAGTGTCTCTTCAAAATATAAAAGCATAGGTGTAGGTTATTTTATGCTCTTTTCTCTGTTTTCACTGTTTTTTTTTTCTACAGAACCTGCCACACTAGTCAGAGGCGAACAAGCTAAACAATCTGAGTGTCATAGGTGTACACTAGCCTGCCATCAGTTGAGCAGCGTGATCAAGGCTGATTTTCTGCAGGAAGCCATGCAGTCTGAGCACAGCCCATTGGTGCTGTGTGCATCCAGGCTGCTCTTCATTACCATCTGGTGGCTACTGCATGGAGTGGCATTGCTGTAGCTTCAAAAGAGAGTTAAAGGCACCGAGTGCCCTGCTTAAGAACAGAGGGAACAGCAACACAATCGACAACATTAAAAATATGGTAGGGTAGGCACAAAACAGGGACTGGGAGGAAGGAAGGTTTTTTTTCTTACCATAAAAATTCAGTGTGGAAAAAAATCTTATTCGCTGGAAGCAATGCATACTGCATAAAAGTTCAATGTCTGATAAGTAGGGTGCATGAAGAACATGAAACTGTACATTACTTTTATTTGTTTTATAACAAAAAGAGATAAGACCAGCTTTTTTTCTTTCAGTGACAATGTTCTGAATCTACTAAGTTTTTCACTCAGTCACACAGCCTCACATGTCATTTTCCCCAGAAAAGTTCTTCTGTACGATATTGTCTATCTTTACCTTTTAGTTTAAATAGCACTTCACTTGAGAATCTATAACCACGAGGTAAAGGTCTTGTTGTCTGTTACTATAGACAGTTGTTAAACATCTGTCAATCATTTATATAACAGTTTCCCGTCATGACTGAGATTTCCAGCGGTGAGGATGGTGGTTTATTTATTCTCTCAGGATTCAAGTCCTAAACATTTAACATTTATTTATGTAAGGGATGAATCCATGATGATCCCACTATTACTTAGAGAATTTAAACCATATTGCTGGCATCTCAGATACTAAAGCAAGTATAAAATTAGATTTTGGAGAGGGCAGACTATCCATATTGACCTTGCATATATCATACATGCCGACATCCTGCAACTTCAAAGCCAGCTGTAGCCATAGAAACCACCCTGTCACATCACATCACTTAAAATGGGGCGGGGGGGGAAGCTAAGATGGAAGACCCGATTTCACTAAGTTTCTGTAATTAAAAATCATTTGAAGCTTTGAATCCCACTTTTCAACAATATTCTTTGTTTCAGATAGGATCATGTCTTACACTCATGGCAATTCCCCTGTTCTAGCCTAACATGTGCTGGGATGCAGATGCGTGGCGTCATAACCAGCTTTAAGGTTTGTATTGAGGGAGGCAAGTGAAATGGTAGATAAAGGTGCTTGCTACCAAGCCTGAGGTGACGTGAATCCCATGCCTGGACCTTGCATAGTAGAAGCAGAGAATCAAATCCCACAAGTTGTTCTATGGCCCCTACATACACACAGTAGGGTAGCCAAATACACACAATCACTAAAGTAAAAAATAACTTTAAATGTTTTTATTCTGCTGTTTTGATCTCTGATTTACGAATGAGCTTATCTCTGAGAATAAGTTCGTCCTTAAAATTACGTGTCTACTCAGAGGTTTTTTTTTTTTTTTTTTTTTTTTACTCTGTAATAAGATCTTACCATCAAATTCCAGACCCTGTGACTGAAGACATGGTACACTTTGGCCATAAAACACAGATATTCACACAGGAACTGGACTGGTAGCCTCTTTGGTAGTGGTGAACCTACATTGTGTGGGCTACTGGGGTCATCATCAGTTTCCCCCAGGGCAGACCTTTCTGCAATAATAATGATCTACCGGGGAAAATGTGGCCACTAGTGCAACGTGAAGATATCAGCAGCTGTCTGTCTAGAACTGTGGCCCACCACATAGCTAAGAGCCCACATCTGGCGAGCTCATTGACTAGCCAGGGATGCTATGCTTCCCTCTGCTAGGTCTCAGCGAGGAACTGTTTCCTCTGCAATAACTCTCAGACCTCTCTAACTAAATTTTAAAGTAGGTGGGCTACAAGCTAGAGAATCTAACCATGCCCTCATTTAAAGTCCCACCTATTCTGGTTTTCTGACAGCCAATTTTCATTACTTTCACTGTTTCATTCTTCTACTTAAAAAGACCTTTTTCAGTGCTTTCACTTAAGTCTTCTTTTATAATAATGTACTGGACAACTGCACATTTCAGATTTGGAGGACTATCATGTGTTTTCAAATTAACCCATAAAGGAATAACATCTTCTAAGTTGGTAAAATGAGATGCCATTTTCCCAACTTGTTCCAATATCTTTTGAAAATGGAATGCCTTAAGCTGGATTGTTTACAAGACACTTGCAATGAAGAGTGATTTTCTTTTTTGTTTGTTTGTTTGTTTGTTTGGTTTATCAAATTATGACCATAGATTTTGATTTTCAGTTGGGATCATTCTGCAGAGGTTTCATAAAGCTCTTGTTTTGGCTCTTGAAGAAGGCATGTGACATATTATATTGCCATTTAATTTTTCTAGACTGAATAACCCCACAAAAACACAGTGATAAATATTGAAAATGTGTTAAAATTTCCATATAAATAAAAAGATAGAACTCTTTTAGGATCCCAGTAGTGTCTCATGTTATGAATATAAAAGGATTCCAAAATCAGATAGCTTCACTCATTTTTAATGAATTGATTTGAACTATGAAAGGTGGTTGTCCAATAGTCTTATGTTTACATTTTAGAATTATAGTAGCTATCCATCACAGAGTATTAAATATAAATTGGCAAAAGGTTCTACACAAACATGTTGCTTGCACTTTTTGGTTCTGCTTGAAAAATCAGAATTACAATGCACAAATCCAAATAGCATAGAATAAGTGAATAACTATAAAGTTGAACAAGGTGACAAATTTAACCCAAATATGTCAATTCTTGCACTGAATATAAATATAAATAATGCGATTGAAAGCAAAATGTGGTTGCATTGGGAAACAAGATATAGCTTAACTATCTGTCACTAAAAAGAGACTTTAAATGTAAAGGCTGCAAACTTTAAGGTCAAACACCTACCATGTCATTACTGTGTTAATATTAGGTAGTATTTTATCTGTAAGAAATATTAGCAATAAAGCAGGATGTCTCATATTGATGCAGAAATGTGCTCACCATGAGGATGTAATTATGAACTTGAGAATCCATCTCTAGCCAATGTATTTTTTAAAGGTAAAGACATATTAGTTAGAATTATTTTTGCACAAAGTACCTGTCAGAACAACCTGGAAGGGGGCAGGGGGACATATTTAGTTTATGGTTTCAATCCACTACGGCAGGAAGTGACAACAGTGGTGCTTGGCAGTGAAAAAAGCAAACAAATATTTATGCCACATGACAGGAATGACTAGGAGTAAATGACAGCAATATGACTACCCAATTTTTGTTTTTGTTTTTGTTTAACTTTAGTTAAATGCTGGTGGGGTGGTGGTACTCACTTATAATCCCAGAACTTGGGAAGTAGACACAGGAGGATGACCAGGAGTTCAAGATCATATTCCTCTTGGGTAAACTGCCAGTTTGAGGTCAACTGGAATAAGTGAAGTTCCATCTCAAAAAACAAAGCACAAGAAAGACAGAGACAGAGACTGAGAGGAGAGAATAAAAAGAATGGCAAATTATAAGAAATATAACTATTCTTATAACTTGAAAAAATACAACGCTTTCCATTATTACACTATAATTGGACATTTTTCAATTGTGTAAGGTTTTTATTGATTAAACTACCTCACATAGTATTTTGGGTGGCATTGTGACTGCCAGACTAGACACAGAGGATTTCTTTTCCAGGAAGAATTTTTTGAAACTACAATCTAATTCCATAATTTGCTCATTCCCTTTCCTCCCTCCAAACACTCCCATGTACTCTTTCTTGTTATCTTTCAAATACATGACCTCCTTTTTCATTAATTGTTGCAATGCCTATATGGATATATTTTTCCTAACTATAACCCTCTCAGCCTATATAATACTATTTGTATTTAAAAACAAAACACCATTGAGACATATTTACCTTGCAGTTTAACTCATACAATTTAAATGAACACTGTATCAATGCCTTTAATATTAATATCAAAAGCCATCTACTCAACTTCAGATGCCTATGCTCAAAACAGCATCAATTTCACTTATTTATTTATTCGTTTGTTTATTTATTTATGTTTGTAAACGGGGAAGTCAGGTATGCCTCACTTGGGAGCATCCCAGGACTTGGGAGGCTGAGGCAGGAGGATTGCCACCAGATGAAGACCAGCCTGAGCTATGTATTATTACCCAGGTTCAAAAACAACAAGTTGAGAAGAACATGATCTTGGCAGTGAGTCTAATTACAGACACCATGTTAGACAGTTCACAAAAGGATTTTGGAGTTCAGATTATGTCAAGAAACTAACCCACAAAATTACATGTTTTACAACTTGACCATAAAAGCAGATAAGTTATAATTTCTGTTGGGTGATTTCAGATCGTATTCAGTAATAAAGTCAGGAGAACAAAGAATATATGTCTTGTCAGATGGATCCACAGACCATAGTGAGCAGTGCTAGGAAAAGGCTAGATAAATTAGGGAGGGGAAGAAAAAAAAGAAAGTAGAATAGTTTAATAGTCACTATTTGATGAGTAATTGAAAGTTTAATTAAGTGTAGTAGATTTTGAAATAAAAAAAAAATTGTCCATGCCTTGGATGCTCCAACAGTATTGGCAAACAGTTCACACAGACATTTCGATGGGCTGTGCATGTCCTTGCAGGTAAAGTAAGGACTTTTCACCTATGACAGCTGGCTTTTCATCAGGTCCCTGCTGGCCTGTAACTGAATTTGGCAGTTGCACTACAGACACTGATTCAGTCTTAGCTTTGGTGAATATTCAAGGAAACTCTCATAGTTAGTGGCTCTCATTGTCATGGCCTCTTTTTAATAAGAAAGCAATGCAGTACCGTTTCCCCCCTCATAAAGCTTGCAAGCGTGAAATGAGCATCTGCATCCTTCACAAATCAAATGCTGTTGCTCTCTCCCATGATTAACCAGAATAAAATAAAGAACATGGACTGTAAATATCGATGAGGCCAACAATTTCACAAATAAGATGATCCAAGGTAAGAATCATTGCCCCTTCTCTGTTAGAGCATTCAGAAAGGCCTTAACCTTCAGTCCAACTTCAAACACTGAGGCTCAGAATCTTGCTTATCACCGAGGTCTGTCTTCTCCTAGTTCTCGCCCAGACAATGGCATCCCCCAAGAATGGTGTTCTAGGTGGCAGTTTCCATACAGATCCTTGCATGCCTCCTTGCTTTGTGGTTCCTGCTGCACGTCAACCTCATTTGTCCTGATCCTCGTTCAGGGCGCAGTGACCTTTGATGTTAGAATTGCACACTTGGAATGAGTCTTCCCAGAGGCCAATGTGTTGTTACCCTTGTCACTCATCCTCTGTGTCTTCCACTTAGTGTCTGAGGTTTTGTCTTTCATGTCTGCCTCAAAGCCCACTTCTCCTTTTCAATGTCAGCTATTTCTCTGCTGCTAACTTGGACAGCTTTGTCCCTTTCCATGGGAGCCCAGCTTCCATGCATCTTAACATCATACTACTGTAAGCAGTGGAAAGAAAGTCTGGTCAAGAATCAGAAGTGGGCATAAAAACTTGAAAAGGAACAGTGGACCCTGACATTGTGCTTGTTCTTATCTCATTCTTAAAAAGTTAATGCTTTCTGAGCAACAAACCGCAAAACATATTCTATCATCTGTCTATATGTCTGTCTGTCTATCATCTATCTATCTATCTATCTATCTATCTATCTATCTATCTATCTATCTATGTATCTATGTATCTATCGGCTTTGAACTTTTAAAAACCTATTTTATTTGGGGTTCTTTAATGTTTATACCTCCCTTCCAACCCACCTACCCTATATAGGGGAGAAAAGAGGTTAATGGGAATAGGAGAAGTAAACCTTTTTTTTTTTTTTTTCGGGAATTCCTTGTTTTTATTTTATTTTATTATTTTTTTATGTTGGTCTGTATTTTCTTTTCTTTTTTTTTTTATTAATTTATTCTTGTTACATCTCAATGTTTATCCCATCCTTTGTATCCTCCCATTCTTCCCTCCCTCCCATTTTCCCATTATTCCCCTCCCCTATGACTGTTCCTGAGGGGGATTACCTCCCCCTGTATATGCTCATAGGGTATCAAGTCTCTTCTTGGTACTATGGTGCCTCACATTTGACCATGTCCCCTGTAGGGGGAGACCTGGTGGCACTCAGAGGAAGTAAACCTTTTTAGATTCAGTTCATTGGAGCAATTCCATTCTTGGTAGTCAGGATTTCAGCAGTCCCATTTAAACAGCAAACCAGGATCTCAACAAAGGTGACTGCAGTCACAACAGTGGGAATCTGGAGCAGTGGCAGGGACCTTGAAGAGTTCTCTGGAGTAGTTCTCTCTAGGAACATTTTAAAGTGGAGCAATGAACAGCCAAGACCAAAAAGCCAAAAAAGTCAAGCCTCTTGTTTTGGGGATATATGTGTATATGGTACCTGTTCAAGGATAGCACCATCTACGTTGGGCTGAGATGTCCCACTTCAATCATTAATCAAGAAAATGGCCCACACATGTGCACACAGTCCAATCGGATAGAGGTAATTATTTAGTTGGCATGCCTTCTTCCCAGGTGACTCTGGGCTATAGCAAATTTCCTAAAACCAATCAGTACAAACGTCTTCACCCAGACCACAGAGAGGCAGAACCTCACATTGTAATAGTGACAGCCCACCGACTTGTCATCTGATCACTCTAGTTATGCATCAAGAACCAACAAGCAGAGAACCTCTGCATTTTTCATAGTCTTCAGCTCGGCCTGATCTTCACTATTGATATGCCCTACATGAATTGCCATCTGCCCATTGTTTTACACATGCATTAGGGCCTGTGGTTTATCTTTTGTTTATTTGTTTTTTTCTGGAAACAGTCAGTTCTACCCTTTCTGGGTGCAGTTGGACTCCACCCAGCAGCTCTACTCCAATCCATGCTGCTGTAGCAATTGTAGCAGCCAAACTCTAAAGCCAACAGCCACACTAGATATGTCAGTGACTGCCCACTCAGGTATTTGTCATCAGTGCTGAGAACCTTTTATTCTCATCATTTTAGCAGCCTTGGCCATTCATACCTCTGAAACTCCTCACTTCTTAAACTCCATTCTGGCCATTCTATAACACACACACACAAACACACACACACACTCACACACACTCATACACGATAAATGACACATAGATATATTGATAGATAGATGATCAATGATCGATAAATAGATGATAGGTATAGATATAAATAGATGGACAGATAACAGTGATAGATATGGATAGATGATAGATAAATAAATAGATGATTGATAGATATAAATAGGTCATAGATATAGATATAGATAAGCTTAATATGTGATAGGTAAATTATGATCTGACAGAATTAAGACTGGAGTAAAAGAGCCTATATTTATCTTGACTGGGGTTTTCAAGGAAAGCAAGACTATCTGGAAAGTTAAATACCTTGGAAATTTGTTATTTAATATATTCTGACATTGTGAAAAGATGCAAACATGGTTGTGTGTGTTTCTTATATGGAAAAATTATTGCAAATGGCAAATAAACCTTTATAAATAAAAATGTTCTGCCTTGACTTACATGCAAAAATAAATAAATAAATAAATAAAGCTCTGGGAACATAAATAGAAAGGTTGAAGATTACACCTATAGCCAGTTAATAGCAGTAGAGCGAGCTCCTAACTCCTGCTCTGAGTTGTTTGATGGGTGGCTGCCCAATGACTATTCTGGTACATGCTAATGAGGGAAGTTCGGTAAGAGAAACAGAGATTTCCTTATTCCATTAGTGCAAATAAATATGGTCAATTGAAATCTTGTCACATTTCTTTGCTATCGTTTATTGTTAGGGAATCAGGTCATCACCGTATATTGAATCTATGCAGCTAATTTCCAACACAAAATCTCTCTGAAATCTGGGATATTGATGCTTCTCACATAGTCTAACCTACTTATGGTCTTATGAACCCTAGGAGCGATGCTTTGTCACTGTGGACACAGTGTCATTTGCAAAATAAGGACAACCATAAGCACCTGTTTTTTTTTTAGGCTTGTTAGCGAGGATGAGATGTGCTAATGCATGTTAAGAGAGTTTAAAGAGCGTCCCGAATATAACAAATACTAACAAAGTGTTAGCTGTTTAATAATAGCTAATTAATAACTAACACATTTGATTGCTGTTTTGTTAAACTTGACACTTTTTTTTAACTCATTGCCACTGATGGAGAGAAAGTCCTTCATCAGTTGGAGGTAAATGCTTAAGTATGTTAAAACATTAGGAAATTAACACACTGGTGTGAATAAGTTTTAGTTAAAGTGAAAATGAGAGAGAGCATAAAAGCATGTAGTTTCTACCATGTATAGTTCAGAGGTCATGGCACCTAAAAGATGAGCAGAAATGTACATGAATGAGAAAAGTTAAGCACAAAGGAGTTGGGAGCCCAGACACAAACTTCAAAGACTCTGGTTTTGCTTGAGGTTTCCAATTATCATTGCTGCTGCAGAAATGAGCGCAGTGGTATAGCTGGCCCTCGATCTGTGGTCCTGCATCAGGATGCATGGCCTCCAGTATGCACCCAGCCCAGCTGTGAATTGTCTGGACAGGAGTTGCTATGAAAAACTGGCAGCAAGAAGCCCGTGGAGTCAATCCAAAAACTTTGTACACATGTACTGCTTGCCTGGAGCTAACAACTAGTAATGTCTGAGGTGAGGCAAAACAGCCATGCTTGACAAGGAAGCTAAGACCCACTACACACCAGGATCCTGTTGTTGCCAGATAAATGGTCTTTGAGCACACACACCTGCTCTCTGTGGTGAGAATGTCTCAAAACTCCTGCCAGGAGGTGGGGGACTTGTGAATGATTCATCTAAACTTTGTACTTAATTGCATTTTTCAGGGAATTCCAATATCAAAGCACCTCATATATTCATACTTTCTAAGTGGGATACATTTTTCCTAGTGAACAGGGAAAAGGTGGCTTTTTAAAAAGCTTTAACATTGATGTCTAAGTCTAATTTTCCATGCTTACTAAATGAACAGTGCTTAAATCTTCCATCAAGTAATTGAAATTTTTGCAACAACAACAAAAAAAATCCCTGCTAGTCATTTAAAGTTGATCTTTAAACACATTTTATATTTAATTGTTTAACTTTTGCAATTAAAAAATTAGTAGTTTGAGAATTTTGTACCATGCATTTTGGTCGTATTTACTCCGTCCACTAACTCCTCCCATATTCATGCTCTCTTTTTAAAATTCACTCCACTTTGTATTCTGGTTTTTTTTTATTTTATTTTAAAACAAAAACAACAATAACAGTAACAACAAAAACCCACAGAGTCCAATTTTTGTTTCCCATATGTCCTAGCATGTTTGGACTTCCACTGCAGTATAGTCGACTTACCAAAGACCACACCTTAAAAGAATCCTGACTTACAAGTCTGCAGCATGCTCTTACAATCTCTATGGTAGTGAAGTTCAACCAGTGAATTGTGACCCCTTGGAGGTCAAACAACCCTTTCACGGGGGTCACTTAAGACCATTAGAAAAAACAGATATGTACATTACGATTCATAATAGGAACAAATTATAGTAATGAAGTAGCAACAAAAATAATTTTATAGTTAGGGTTACTACAACATGAAGAACTCATTAGGAAGATTAAGAAATACTGTTCTAAAAGTTTATATATGTAAATGCCCAACTGTATCCAGAAAATATTGTTTATTTTATAGTCACCTAGTGCCTCTGCCTCTTACAATCTTTCTCCTGCCTCTTTGGCAAGGAAGGAATGTTATATAGATGTCACACTAGGGCTGAGCAATCCCAAGTCTCTTATTTTCTGCACCTTGTGACCAATTGCAGGTTTCTGTGTTCAACAGTGACATCTTACTGCTACATTATAGGATGTAACCAAAAACATCGGCAATAGCCAGTAATGTTTAGGCTCTACGGGACCTTATTGACCAACAGCTCCAGTAGAGGTAGCTCATTCCTGGCACTGTTTTTGGAGGGTTTCCGGTGGTGTTATACGGCTCTGAGTTTCATTGCTAGTCTTCTTGTGCTGTCTTCTAGGCATCTGGTTGTCTATGGTGTTAACAGGCTTAGAGGTTCCTCTAACGAGGTCACTGTCTGTGTCCCACGTGGGCAGGTTGGAAGCAAGTAAAGAGAGCTCCAAGCTGAAGGCTGTTTCCTAGGCCTCTCCAGAGGCCTCCTTAGGATGGTGGACAGTGGGTGTTAAAGCCTGCACCCAGCTCAGCTCAGATGGATTCCCTGTCTGTATCCCAGTTGGATCAGGCAGGAGAGGAGTAGGCTGATACATTTTCAAGCCCAAAGCTGCTCAGGTGCCCTACAGTCCTTACCGATATGGCAGGGCTCTGCCTTTCTGCTCTGTGTTCCAGATGGTCTAGGCCAGTAAGCAGCTGGGGGCGCTGTGAGAAAATCAAGCTTGAAGCTGCTCCGGTGCCCCACAGATGTTTTTGAGATGGCAGCAAATGTGAGTCTTGGCCCACACCAGACTCAGCTCTGCCTGTCTGCTCTGTATCCCAGATGGGCCAGGCTTGTAAGCAGCTGGGGGGCGAGGGGGACTGAAGGGGACCAGAGCCCAAAGCTGCTGGGGTGTTCTACAGGACTTCTTGAGATGACAGGACTTTGCTTATCTGGCTCTGTGCCCCAGTTGGGCTAGGCCAGTAAGCCACTGGGCTACAGAGAGAGAGATTAGAGCCTAAAGCTGCTTGTGGAATGGCTGCTAACGTGGGTATGGCCCATTCAGATCTCTGCTCTGCCTGTCTGTTCTTTGACCTAGATCTATCAAGCCAATAAGCTGCAGGTGGGCGCGGAGAGATCAGAGCCGGAAGTGGCTAGTAGGATGGCAGCTAATGAAGATTGTGGCCCGCTCCAGTCTCTGTTCAGCCAGTCTGCTCTGTGACCTAGCCCTGTCAGAGCAGAATGCTTCAGGAGGGCAGACCAAGATAGACCCAAGCCCGAAGTTGCTCACAGGATGGCAGCTAATGCGGAGTGTGGCCTGTGCCTGGACTCAGCTCTGCCTGTATGCTCTGTGTCACAGATGGGCCAGGCTGGTAAGCTGCTGTGGAACTGAGAGATTGGAACCCAAAGCTGCTCGAACACTCCACAGGCCCTTTTGAGACAGCAGGGCTCTGCCTATCCGCTCTGTGACCCAAATGAGCTAGGCTGGTAAGCAACTGACAGACCAAGAGAGGTCAGAGCCCAAAGGTGCTTGTGTGCCCTGCACTCTTTCTCCAGATAGCAGCTAATGTGAATTGTGTCTGGTGCCAGGACTCAGCTCTGTGTGTCTGCTCTGTGAACCTAGCTCTGTCAGAGCAGTATGCACCAGGAGGGCAGGCGGAGATAGACCCATGCCCGAAGCTGCTCACAGGATGGCAGCTAATGCGGATTGTGGCCTGTGCCGGCACTCAGCTCTGCCTACTTTGTCCCAGATCTGGTAAGCAACAAACCTGCCGTGAGAGCCCAAAGCTACACAAATGTCTCAGAGTCTCTCTCAAGATGGCAGCTAATGTAAGCTGTCCCATGGGATTTTTCTGTGCATTAGCTGGGTGGCCAGGGGTTGGACCCACCTGTGCTCCACACAATGTGGATCCCTCTCACCTGAGAAACAGCGGCACTAGTGTTTTGTAGCTCTCAGTTTGGGCTTTAGGTCGCTGTGCACTCCTGGTTGTCGGGCTGATCAGAAGTGGTGGGCAATCAGTGCCGCCATCTCGGATCTCGCCTATCTTTTCTCACGTTCAGATGGCATTTATCTTTCTTTGAGTTCAGAAATTCTGATACATTGTTCATTCTTTTATTGGCTTATCCATTTTCTATATAGTTATTCAGGTTCTACTTCATTATTTGTAGATTTGATTTTTGCTGTTAATTTTTTATGTTTTGAAAAAATACTTTCATTGTACATTTTTAATATTTTGTCTTATATTTGAAACATGCCCTGCCTTATATTTCATCTGGCCTCCAGATGACTGTGTATACTAAGAAGGCATCAAGTTTGATCCCCTCATGCCATTTCTTAAATGTTCAGATGCAAATATTTGCCAGGATATAAGACAAATTTAACTCTTTAATGTTGTATTGTATACATAGAAGACTTAAGTTCAGGAGTAGTTAAGTATACAAATCTTCTCATCCTACTATGTATTCTTTGTGTGTAGATGCATCCAAGTTTTGCTTTTACTTATTTACTAATCAGTCCTAAACCAAAGGAAATGTTATTATCTCTTATAGTTGTCTCCATAATGTATAATGGTGCCATATATTATTAGATCAGATTTTGGCTTTTTTATTCTGAATTTTCAAGTCTCCATAGAGCTATGATGGAGGAATCATCCATTTTGTTTTTATATACATTACTTTAGTTGTTGAAAACTTGTTATTATTAATTTTTACAGGGAACATATATTATTTTATTGTGTTCTTATGCTCTGTATAGAAACAGAATAATAAGATAAGTCTACAAATTTAAAATTTAGATACAAAATCAGCATAATTAAAATTCCAAAAGTCTCTTAAGGTGATGGTAGAAATTTTCCTTTTTACTTTCTTTCTTTTCATTAAATATTTTTACATATGCATTTATATTATGTCACATATATACAATAAACTACCTACAGCAAGAAGAACCATGACACTGTCAGGGTTATATACGTGTCACACCATGTTCTCAAAGAAATTACCGGCATTTAAATGGAATTACACTGCTGTTTAGACTGAAAGCTGAATGAATATACTACACTGAATCATCAATAATAAAATTTATGGCTTTCTTTCTATAAATTCTTGTGTTTAGGAAAAATATTCATCTCTGTTCGTTTATTACAGTTGAAACTCCTCCTTACCTCACAAAATCCAAATCATTCTCCTCAACAGATACCAGTTGGGTTTCTATAACTTAATTCTACAACTATTTACTTAGAAGGAGGATCAGCTCTAAAGGGGTGATAAAGGCTTGAACCACAAAATAATCAGTGGCCATTCAGATACCAAAGGAATATCCAAGTTATTTCCTGTAATTATAACCCATGGGATATATTTCATGGCTTTCCACACCTAACTCTCTTCCAATACATCATTGGCTAGGGCAGCTCATAGAAATTAAGAGAGTGATTTTCTTAATATTGCCCATTCATTGTAGAATATAAAATTGAAGAAGGAAGATGGGAAAGGTGCCTTGGGCAGGGTACTAAGGAAAGAAGCAATGTTTTCAGGGCCTCTATCCAAGCATCCACCACACCCACAGCTTCATGTGGCTGTCAACCCAGAGTCTCTGCAATTGCTCTTTGGGGAATTTCTGGAAATGTCCTTATAGGCCTATGACTGATTTAATCAATAACCATTGGTGATCACCTCAACACCTGGCCTTCTTTCCTACTGGGAGAATGTGAGCAGTCACACTGAACTTTTCAACCCTCTAATTAACAATTGGTTCCCCTGGAAACCAGCCACTTTCCTGAAGCTATCCAGGACTTCTGGCCATAAATGATCTCAGTAGCATATAAAGTACAAATCTCTTTAGAGATTCTAAAAGCTTTAGGAGTTCTTGAATTTGAGTTTTGTGTTTAGAAATCACCACACACATGCATACACATACACACAACACACACACGCACAACACACAATGTTGCCACAACTCTATAAAAATACAAAATGAGTTAGTCCAAGAAAATCTTGAGTTTTTAATGACTTTCCACTTTTAAAAGCAAAACCTCAAGAGAATCTCATATTGTACAGTCTCTGAATTATGCTAGGTATAAGTAATATCTCTGCATGAAAATTTTCATCACTGAAGTGCAAATCTGGTATTATACATTTTATACACATTGATGAGAAAGGGTTGATAGCAACTATCTATCTTAATTTGAAAATATATGCTTGGGTATTTTTGTTTGTTTGTTTTGTTTTGTTGTTGTTGTTGTTTTTGGTGTTTCGAGACAGGGTCTCTCTGTATTAGCCTTGGCTGTCCTGGACTTGCTTTGTAGACCAGGCTGGCCTAGAATATATGCTTGTTTTTCAACAATAGAAAATGTGAGTTTTGAAACATATTGAATATCTGTGATTAAGAATAGAATTTATTGAGGCTTTTCTAGTCCACATGGACACTTTTATTTGTGTATTTCATTCTTATCCAAGGCATATATCTGAGCTCCCACAGCCTTCCGTAGTTTTTGGTAGGTGTATCATAGACATCATTTCTAGGGATCATGATATAGTGGGAAATTATATATTGAGTTAACTGTGGAGCAATAGAAAAAGTGTATGGTGAAATGGAAGTTTCAGCCAATTTGTGAGGAAGGAAGGGCTACACCTTACAGTGACAGCAGTGAGGTAGACAGAGAAGCTACTTCTGGCTATGAGAGCAACTCAATGCTAATTAGAAAGCAAATATACATGGAAATATGGAAGAAGTTCATAAAACAAAACAAAAGAAATGAAAACATGCACTAAACCAAACAAAAATGTCATAAACACACAGAGGACCAGGGATATGTTTTCCTACAGCTAAAGGCACAACATGGTGCCTTAAACTAAATTGAGTCAGACTGCACAAGCAAATATTTTGAGGTTTTTTTATAACTGGGCTTCAAACTCTATTGATACACATACTAGACTATTTCTCTAACTCTGAGCTATAGCCCTATCCCTTTAAAAGAAAAATGGAAAAATATTCTTTACAAAGTATTGCTCTTTTTTATTCTTTGCCTCACAAAAGCTGTGTTGTTGACTACTAAATATCAAAACAAGCCTACTATTTTTATTGTTGTATTTCTTGTAATTAAAAAAAAACTTATGAGAAAGAACCTCACTATGTAGCCCAGGCTGGCCACAAAGTAAAGATCCTTCTGCTTCCACTTATAGAAGACTAGGATTACAACCAGGTGTCACTATGATCATACCCTTCTGATGTATTTTTAATATTGCCATAATAAAAATGTTTGGAATATCATTATTACACTTAATCACTGAGTAATTTACTAACACTTCAGTGAATTATGAAACCACTAATACATTACTGAGGAAATGAAAAATAAGATCCCCAAATGTTTTTTTTTTTTCTTTTCTGTGTTAAAACATTTCTACTAGGAGGTACAATTTAATGTAAAAAAATGACATTGTATGGTTTCAATGAGAGCTGGCTTTTAAAAAAACATGTGCTATGGTCTCTGACCTGTTAGAAATATTAACTTTTAAGAAATAATATGAACTATTTTTAAGAATAAAGTTGGGAAAAGCAGAATGAATGTTCTATGTAAATTCTAAGAGAGATTGGTGAGGGTTCTGGTAATCATGATGTAGAGCTGCTAAGTGCTCTTTCTCAAGTTAAACCAGAGGGTTGTGGTGTTGTCAGATTGCAAAATTTCCTGCTTATGTTAACATTTAACACATTGAAAGGGTCTGTTCATTTGATAGGTCACAAATGTGAAGGGAAAACAGTATGATTCTGACAACTATGCGAAATTTCACTCCCTTCCAATGATACCTAGCCAAGGGCCACATTAGTCACATATCTTACTCCCAGGAGGGAGGGGACTGTAAATGCGTGTTTTCTTAACTGAGAACTGCATGCTGTGTGACATCTCAGGGCAGTGCTGAAAAGTATGTTCTATAGACTTCCACAAGGGTTTTGTTCAGAAACTGTGCTGGTTAGGACTAAATGCAAAGCTTGAAATAAGAAACACATTGGAAACTAAACGTAATATATAAAACAGGAAAGAGCAGCTATCATCAAGGAAAAATACTTAGGATATATAGTATACTCAAATGCACACACACACACACACACACACAGACACACACACACACACACACACACAGACACATCACACATTTTTCACATTAATCATTGTCTACAGAATGTTGTCCAGGAACTTAACTTTTTCCCAATGCTGGACATTGAACCTAGGGCCCAGCTGCTGAGCTATCCCCAACCTACTTTTAATTTTTACAGCTTTTGAAACCAGGTCTTACTAAATTACTCTGTGTGGCCTTAAACTCATTCTGAAGCCCAGGAAGGCCTTGAAGTTGTCACTCTGCATCAGCCTTCCCAGTGCTTGGGTTTAAGGACCTGTTTTGACACACACTCAGCTTCTATGACTCCATATTCTCATTGTGACTATTTCATAAGGAACAATAGATGAATTACTTAGCTAACATTTTGTGTAATGCTTTGACATTCTGGGAAAGTCAACCCACAAATTGTTTGTTTGTTTTATAAGAGGCTTAAAATATGCTTGGACTAGTTGGTTATTCTATTTTAGAGCTCAAATGATTGACTTGCTTTTAAATTCAACTATTTGGCCTGAATATTTTATCTTTCAGTAATAGAAATTCTTACTTTTTTTGTCTATCCATAAGCAATAAAATTCTATTTTTATTTTTCTGTTTTAAAAATTAATGACATATTTCTTTCTAGAAAACAGCCATCTTATGTCTAATTAATTTTTGAATTTGTAATATATCGGCTTATTAACAGTTAGACAAAAGCTATCCTGGAAACGATGTTACTAATAATGTAGATTTAACATTACAGAATCTCGTTTCCTCATCTCTTCTCTCTTTCTTAGTGATTTATAAAATGCATTACTAAATTTGACGAAGGGAAATTTATTTTCCCTGAAAATATTGGTGTAATTTAAAAATCTTGGCATCGGGAGTGAAAATAATTTGAAAGTGGAAGGTACTCAAGGTGATGTACAGGCACGGATGCATTTTCATCTCAGCTGCACATGCACAGACCCTCAGTGTTGGCCAACACTCACGGGCAGGGAAAAGTCCTGCCATGGACTCCTTCTGTAAACTTTGTATACCCTTAAGGCAGGAAAGTGCCCAGTCCCTACCCATACCCTGTCTACCACTACCTAAAGAATTCCAGCAGCCAGGCCCCACCTCTTAGACTTCCCTTATGGCCCTAATGTCTGTAAATGTCATCCTGAGCCCAGAGGCAGGAGAGTACCCAGACCCTGCCCTACGGGGGCGGCAGGGGAAGGGGGCAGGGGGCGGGATCTACCAATCCCTGAACAGAAAAGTCCACCAATCCTTGAGCTCCCCTAGGCTCAGGACACGAAATCCCACCATTCCTCACCCTGGCAATCTCAGCCCTAGAAAGCTCTACCCTTTGAGAAATCCTGTGTAAGCCCTGCTTACTGCTCAGTTCCCTGCTGTCTTCTCCTGGAAGCAGAAGCAGCCACTTCTGGATTTATCCCTCCCAATAAATGCCCTTTATGAGATTTGCTGCCCAGTGCGACTTTCTCATTGGAAGAAATGAAGACTGAGGCTCCAGAGCTCCTTGGCTCAGGTGCGGGTGCCCTGCCCTGGGAGCTAGGACTCTGAAGAGCAGGAGCAGCTAAGAGAAGCTGTTCCAGGGTAGCACTCCATCTCAGCCAGGGAAATCCTCCTTTAGGGCTGCAGTGCCTCCCCAGGAGGCTTCTTCTTAAAGCTGCTTGGTTCTTGGTCTCCCATGTCTCCTGATCCCCTTCCATTGGGAACTGTCCCACCTCAGAGCTGTGTGATTTCTGGGCTCCCAAGTCCCAGACAGAATGTCTTGCCATCCTAACAGGAACGCCAACATTCATGTGTGATGGTCCCTCATTTATTTTTGTAGCCGTAATAGCATTGAATTCTTATCGCAGACCTTTCTTAATACATTGGAGAGATTCTCTGTTTTTCGTTGCCAAGAATTTGGGTAGTGCCCTTCCCTTAATCTCCTGTTTTCCTTCGGAAACTGTACAGTTGTGCACGTAAAACTTGTGGGACCCTTTACTTCTGAGCTTGTTACTCACAGGAAATGGCTTTTCTCGTCTGATCTTTACAGACTTCAAAAAAATTAATACAGTTTAGAGATGTTAGGTATAAATGGCATAATATATGAAGAAAACTTCAAACAGTTCTTGGCTCATGGCAAATGCTCAGTAAGTTCAACATACACCTAAGAAGGACACAGCAGTCCTCACAGTATCTGTTCCTACCTTCTCCACAACCCGCCAGTTTTACGGCATTTTCTCTACATGATAATATTCTTGTTTATATCTTTGGCCTATATATTGAGAATAAATTTTTAATTTATGTTTTAAATTTCCTACCATTTCACATAAGATTTGCCTTACAGATCTATTTGCTTATCATTTCATTTTGTGTCAAAATTTCTTTTAGTTCATATTTATAGTTTTCCCCCCCTGGAAGCAACTTTCCTGCTGGAAGGATCTGTTGGGCCAACACTTTCTCAGTTCTTCTATGTTTAGAAATGAGTTTATAGTGTTAACACAGTGGAATGCTAGTTGGTTAGAGCACAGAGTTCACACTTTGGATGCTTGCTGTGATTTTTAAGATTTTACTGTCTTGTGCTAACTTTGCTGATACGAAGAAAGCCAAGTCACTCCCTTTTCAATGTAGATGATTTATTTTTCTCAAAAGTATCTTGAATTTTTTTCTATATCCAAGATGTTCTGAAATTTCACTAGAATATGACTAATTAATGTTGTTTAACATTCAATGAGCCTGTTCAATTATAAAATTAATAACTTTTGTCGTTTCTGGGACATTTCTAATTTTAAAATTGTGTCCTCACCTCTTTTTCCCCCTGATTTCTTCTTACATAACTGCTATTAGAACATTTGGTACGCCTCCATTCCCGTGTTCGGTGTCCTCCTCTTCCTCTTCCTCCTCCCCTTCCTCCTCCTTCCTCTTTTCTCTTCCTTCTTCTTTTTTCTTCTTCCTCCTCTTCCCTCCTTCTTCCTTCTCAACCAATGCCACATCAATAATTATTTGATTGTATTTGTTATGTAGTGACTATAAGGTCTCTAATTACGTCATTTACTTCATATGTAGAATTTTTCTCCCATATTTTCCATTGTGTTTGGTGGCATGAACTCCTGTTTTGTGCATGTCTTCTCCAAGCAATGTGTCTTTTTTTAATTGTGCATTCCGCAATTCAATTATAATCATTTAAAAGTAGTCTTACTTTCTCTAATGGCTTGGTTTTTATTTTTATTTCATTTATTCCCCCTTCTTCCTGGTATCTGTCCTTATTCCTTGGTAACTGTTTATCATATAGCTACATTTTTATTTGAGAGCTTGTATTAAAAAGCATTTACCTTCTTAAGGCCAATTTTAAACCTTTCTATGCCGATTCTTAATGCATTTCTAATTCCAAAAAGGGAAGCCCACCAAGTCTTCTAACAAGTATTTACTCAGACTTAGTATGTTATAATTTTATTTGTGCCCCTCCAAAGATATTATTAATCCAAAATCACCTGGAAGAAACAATAAGACAATGATGCCACATTTCCCTTAATGGGGATTGGGTAGGTTTTGGTTGCTCTCTTTTGCTATAGATGTTTATTTTCACTGAGAATTAATTATAATTTACTAGTGGTCTTATTCATAGAGAAAACAAGGTTGGACTCAGGGACATCTCTCTTTTTTTTTATTTTTCTTAGGTTTAGAGATAGGGGCTGAAAAGAAAGAAGGGGGGAATATAGAAATATTTAGGGATGACAGGACAAAAAATAGACTATTGAATCTACTCCTCAACTTAAGGCCTTAATTGTTATTCTCAGAGTTATTTTTAATTCATTGATGTATAATGTTATATATTGCTGCAAAATAAGTTTACTTCTGATATCTTGCTATAGAATCAAATTTAAGATTATTCTTCCCACATATTATATAATGTATATATACATATCTACTGTAATATGAGGTATTGTATTCATATGACTCAAGTAGATTGCAAAGTTTATCTCCAGTACTTTGTAAGTGTTATTACAGGCTGTTTAGGATAAGTCAGTTACATGAGCTAATTGTTAGTTGATCAATTTATGGTCATGTCAATTACTAGTCTATTATTTTACAAAAATATAGATCCTAGGTTTGACAGATAGATATTATTCTATAGATAGATAAGGTACAATAGCTAGATAAGGTCTTCGAAAATGTCATAGAAGCTTTTACTATTTTAAAGATTCATTGACAATATGAAGGTTAACTCCCAGCTACACCCAGCCTACCTCAAAGAAGATGATGAGCATCAAAGAATCTCCTTATGCAGATGGCTTTAAATGTGGCAAACAAGCCACTGGGCAAAATGTCCTCATTTTGGCCACTGACAGAATTCTGCCTAAAAATGGGCAAGCTTGGATGCAGGCAGAGTCACTGGCCAAACTTCGCCAAGACAGGGTAAGCAAGTCCCCAATAGTTCCTGCCTCACAAATATTTCTGTCAGAAATCCTGGAACAGAAGGCTGAAGATGATGTTCCAACGTTATAAAGAGTTTTGGTTGACTGTTTAGGCAGCAAACTGTGTGTCATTTTTTCACTTTGGAAGCTGCTAACCTGCACTTCTTGTTTACTGTGGTAACTAGTTTTATTCCTTCTCAAGGCTCTGATGGAGTTGAAGACCAGATAGCTTAGTTTTACAATTAAGCTTAGTTGTTTAGGGGTTAAGATGTTTTTAGGTCTAGATAGATGTTTAAAGTTCATAGAGATAAGATATGATAGATATTGATTTACATTCAGAATTTTAGACTCACTAAGATAGGAAAGATGTTGTCTTCAAGGTTGCTGGATACAAATAGCCAAAGCACTATGAATATAACATTTACATGATTCCTGATTGTTTCATAGTTCTTCTTGCTGTGTGTGTAGTTTATTTTATATATTTGTAATAATATAAATTATATGTAAAAATATTTTTAAAAGAATGGCACACGACTGAAGAAAATACATTGTTATTTGAAATATTTTATGATTTTTCTATATGATCCAAATAGTTTCTTCCCACAAAATATAGCTAGATAATTCTTCAAGTAGCAACATATTTTGCTCTATTATTTCAGGGATCAGTATAAATGAGTAGGTTTCCAATTCTCTATTTTAAAAAAATATGGGAGAATTTGAATGACACCAGATAGACATGGCCAGAATATGCTTTGAAGATGACACAGAGGGAGACAAATCAAGAAGCTTGGTTGGAATACAGGCTCTCAGCAGTCCGAATCACTACTGCAGCTCAGTGTTCATGTTTGACCACACATTGCATGAGTGTGATATTGCTCATCATCTTACTTTCTCCCAGTCCTCCCCCATGCACACCTGCACTACAGCAAGTACAACTTCTCTTCACATCTCTTACTTGCACTTATTGTATCACCATCAACTTTAAAACCTTTGATGATGCTTCTCACCTAGCTTTGTCTCTTCCCAAATCACATTTCAGTGAATTACCATGTCTAAAGGAAGGTTTCAGCTCTTTTGAGATGTATTCTTCTGGGCCACATGAAAAAGAAGAAATGTTCTTTTCTAGTATTTTCTTTGTATTATATACTGGTTACTTTGATGCCTTTACACATTTATGGTTTATTGTTGTGTAATTTCAAACTACATTCCCCATACACACACACACACACACACACACACACACACACACACAGACACACTTAGTAAATAAATACAGAAAGGAATAAGTAGTAAGCCTTTATGTTAAACACAAAAATATTCACCAATACCTAACAATCTAAATATAATATTTTATTCCTCAGCTAGTACTGTACACTAAACTTCATTCTAGGAAACAAGATAAAAAGTAAATTCTACTCAGCTTTTATAAAATTCTGAAGTTTTGTATTTTATCTTTTACTTTTATCTATATCTGTCTTAAAATTTTGTGTGTGTAACAAGGTAAAATAGTCTCTTATGGAAAAACAAACTGCCTTTGAGACTTTTATTGTATTTCATCTATTCCTGCTTTGGATCATGTGTGTGCTAGTTTTTCTTATCTTTACACAAATTCCAAACAAAACAATAGAATGTTGTCATTTTTGTAGGTTAAATGTGTTTTGGCATCTCAAAAAGAAACCCTCCCTAGCCTCCCTTACTGTTATTGTGTTTGTTGTCACCCAAGCCTGTACTGACTTACTCTGGCCTCTGGCTATTGCACTTAAATTTTAAAGCCAGGTTCTCAGTTTCCCATTTGAATTTAAGGATTTTGATTGAAATTGTTTTCCGTTTTTAAGCCCAGATGATGCGATTTTGAGTTCTCACACTTCTCATCCATTCTTTTTTCTACTTTTCTAGCTTTTCAGGTCCGTTCGGGATTCTTAAAGTTATTGTAATACAATAGCTTTTCTTATGTTTCCTTGTTGTTTTCTGTCTAAAAATAATACTAAGAATACTTGTGAATGTTTTGAATGTGTTTTTAATTACCTTTGTTTTAACTTGGATGCTAATCTGTAAGTTCCTTCCATTTTCTTTTAAGAGGTTCAGCACAAGAAAATAAAATAGGGATTGTAAATGGCCTTCAGAGCCAGCTTTTTTTTTTAATTGGGTTGAGCTCTGAAGGAAGAAAAAGGTGTTGGGAAGAAACAAGAAAATTCACAAGAGAAAAAGGTGTTGGGTTTTTTTTTTTTTTCAGGCTGTGAAGAAAAGAATCCCCAAAGCATCTGGATCAATTATTAATTAATTTCTTTTTAATTTTTAAGGTTTATTTATTTCACAGTCCCAAGGCAACTTACAAACTCTATATATTCAGTGCAACATATCTGTTTTTAAAATGAGTAAAGTGTAAAGAGCGGAGATTAAATTTAGGTCTTAAGGCATCAAGGAGAAATGCAATGTATCAAAATGCAGGTCATTAACATCTTGCATGATGATTAAAACCAACCTGTATTTGTAATTCTAACATGCACAGCGATCAAAACAAGTAGAAGAGGAATGGGCTTTCAGATTCTTATTAGGATGCAAACTGTTCAGGAAATCAGACAATTTGCAGGGTGTGAAGGTCTGGGAAACTAGTTCTCAGAGACAGGCCTCCTATAGAATAGACTAGAGACAAGCTAGGCTGCATCTTTAGCAGTATTCCAGTGATAAGTAGTGGCTATTGTGTGAAATGTCATAATAAAACAGTATTTCATACCATTAACGCATGCTAATAAAAATGGAAAATTACTATTACATAATTTCTTATACTGTCCTTTCATGTAATCAGAAAGTATAATTTCAAAGCAACTGGTCTGGCATGTTTAAAACTAGGATTAAATATCCAAGCACATACCTTGACTCAAGAGTAAAGCATGGCTCTCAAGCAGACCTTACTCATGCAAATGCTGCTTTCTATTAAAAAAAAAAAAAGAGCTTGGGGGTTTGTCACCAGTTAAAAAATGCACATTCTAATGAATGTTGAACAAGTTAAATGGTCAACCACAGAGAGCATCCAACCAAATATTTCCTTTCTGACTTGAACATATTTGCAACCTCCACAGGTGGGAAGGGACCTTGAGCACTGTTTTGTTCACTGCAAGACCAGCAGCTCCTAGCACCAAGGCTGACAGCTACTAAATGCTCAGTAACATTTGTGGAATGAATGCACAAGCAAATGAATCAAATAAACCTCTAAGTGGCTTGTTTTCCACAGTGTGGCTTTTGCGCAATTGCAAAGAACAGAGAAATGGCTTGTTTCAGCAGGGCCTTGAAATGTGAGCGAACCTTCTCTTTTACCTATTAAAAGCTGATCCATTTGTATTTTAAAGCAAATTGACATCCTCTTAAGCAAACTAAGGGATCTGAGACTTAGCGATGAGGGATTGATGATTTTGTGGTGCTCAAATATAACAATCAATTAATGTTACTGCCTTTTTTCTGTTTTGATAATATTAAATTCAGCACATATGGGAATGTTTGGTACAACTCCTCAAAGAACATCCATCTGTACCTAGCTCATGCCACTTGTCATCTCTTGATGTCTCCGCTACACTTCAGAAAGCTTATGACTGCCACTGCCTGTTAAGTCTCTCCAAACTAAAGAGTATCTTGCTTTATTTGCTTCTGCAATAACATTCCTTTCTTTTTGTTTTCTTCATCTAATTCCTACTCTTATGGTCTGTACTATATAATGTGTAGAGTAGCCATACTCAAGGACTCTGGCTTGAAATGCAGAGTCCACTACTTACTGGCAGTTTGCTATTAACTACTAGTTTCCTTAATCTAAAGCCAGAATGTTCTTTCCTAAAACCCAAATTCAGCCCTGCTCATCCTTGCTTGAACGTTTAGTGATTTCCAGAAATCTAGAAAAATCTCCTCTACTTTCTTTCACATCCCTTCACCCACCATCACTTCCATTTTCCTTCTCTTTATAATGGATCTCTTTTGCATTCAGTTTTACAAGTAAGTTTTCTATTCTACAAGATTTGGTACCTATTGTTTTCCCCTAAGAAGAATTCCCTTTCCTGATCTCGGAAAAGGTTTCTTGTCCCCCTATTTTCTTCTCCTCCGGAATAATTTCTAATGCTTCTTGGTATAATAATAATTCTTCAGTCTATACAGATTACATAAAGATACATTACATTTGCTTATGTTTATAAGTAGTTTGTGAATTTTCTAGGCCAGAAACACCTTTAAGTTTAGTCCAAGTCTCAGGATATCTAGTATATAATGAAAACATTATAGACACTATTTAAGGACATGAGCCTAGCCCAGAGTCTCCAATAACCTAAAATGTGTTTAATGCTATTTATTGAATTACATTTAGGAACTTCTTTTTATTCCAAAGGAGATTGGCTGCTCCAGAGTTCTTCCCTACTGCCTAATGCATGTTAGACCTAGGATGTTCAGTGTTCATTCAGGGATTAGCAAAAGAGTCACCATGCTGGCAGTTGAAAGCAAGAAGCATTGCCTACTAAAAATTACAAGATCTCCCTAGGAAAAGGGATTCATGATCGGGGTTGCCCCACCCCCACCCCTGCCCAGGTTTCCTTTACTTTCCATCCCAAATCTACTGATGAAGGAGTGCATTTAAACGTTGGTCATTTCCTCCTCTCCTAATCCAGTGAAGCACTACTCCAAGCTGGCTGCTACTCTGGTTACCTCAGAAGAGGAAAAGATTATTAAACTCCCAAACCCAACCTCCTCTTTTTATTTCTCTATTTGCCACTGTTGCAGCCCACATCTCTCCAGCACTCTCCTTTTCTATAGGCAATAGGAGAATGGGCTCCGGACTTTTTGTTGTAGGAGCTACAAAACGAGAGAGAGAGAGAGAGAGAGAGAGAGAGAGAGAGAGAGAGAGAGAGAGAGAGAGAGAGAGAGGAGAGCGAGAGGCGAGAGAGAGAGGAGAGAGGGTGGAGAGAGAGAGAGAGAGAGAGAGAGAGAGAGAGAGAGAGAGAGAGAAGAAAAATCCACTTTAGGACAGAGAGAAAGAAAAGCAGCAAACCACAGCGCAGAAAAACTGGGCACACACAGGCACTTAACGCTCCCCTGCATAGAGACAGCAGGTTGTATCCGACTACCGGAGAACGCAGAGCACCTCAGACAGGAACTTTAAAGGGATTGAAATCTGTTGCCTGTTCTACTAGGAATATTGTTTGCAAGGCACAAGGTGTCTTTTGGTAGTGAGTACCCTCTGCGCATGCGCAAGTCCATTCGGGAATTACTGCCCAGCCGGCCGACTAAGTTGCATTCCTTGAATCTTCGCAGAAAAGACAATTCTTTCATCAGAGTTAGTAATGTGGACAGTACAAAATCGAGAGAGTTTGGGGCTTCTTTCTTTTCCTGTGATGGTTGCCATGGTCTGTTGTGCACACAGGTGAGCTGCCTGCTTCAATTTCTCTCTTTTTTTCCTTGCTGTTTTTCTTTTTTCCGTACTGCTGGATCATGTATCTTGTTATTTGGGGGTAGGTGTGCCTGGATCTTTTTAATGTCTGTTTGCAGTTTGTGCTCATTCTGAATACGGTCCCTACTTCTTCCCTTCAGCTCCAATGAGCCCAGCAACATGTCATACGTGAAAGAGACAGTGGACCGACTGCTCAAAGGATATGACATTCGCTTGCGGCCGGACTTTGGAGGTAATGCTTAATTATTTTTTTTCAACCTGTAACCCATCCCTAGTTCACCTTTTTTTTTTTTTTTTTTTTTTTGTCAGAAATAACGCCCCTTCCCCATTTTATCATTTCTGTAAACGCCCTGGACACTGACACATACACACACACACACACACACACACACACACACACACACACACTCGCAATCCCTAATCTCAGGTGGACATATCCTTAGGCTGAGCTGTCCCTCTCCTCAACCCGACACACCCTCTGCACTGTCACTGCATCACGCGTGTGCCCACACCTGTTTTCTCAGTCTGTCCCCTACAACAGGAAAGGGGTAGGGAGGGAGCCTGTTAAGTCTGTAATAAGATCTGGGAGGCCCCCATTCCCCCCTCAGCCCACAGCCACTCAAAGACTGTCTTTGCTGTGGTCCACCTCCCCGGCAGGGCCCCCGGTGGACGTCGGGATGCGGATCGATGTTGCCAGCATAGACATGGTCTCGGAAGTGAACATGGTGAGTGGCCTCCCCAAGGGCTCAGCGGCTGGCCGAGCTTACGCAGTTGCGAAATGGACCTTCCCCCCCGCCCCCCTTCCTCCGCTTTTCATTAGTGGTACCTCGGCCCTGGGCCCCAAGGTCCCACTCCGCGCGTACGCGTACGCCCCACTCCAGTACACACACTGTCCGATGCCCCACAGTTTGTATTTTCGACACACACAGGCTACTGCGGTGTTCCGAAGGAGACGTACTCCGCACTATTTTGGGGAAGGGAGAGGGGCTGTTGCGCCGTAGGATTGGCTGGGGCGGAGTCTGAGCCTCACTTTAGCTGGGTCTCCCTGCCTGTGGGGGTGTGCAGGGCACCATCTGTCGGCGGCCAGGTGGCCTGCACTGGGGTCCCGCGGACCAAGGGTTCGCAGCCACAACCTGGCCAGGTTCAGCCCTCACAATCGCCACAGCTCCCCTCAGCAGTCTGTGAGCCCCAACTCACCCAGTTCAGCCACCAAGCAATCACGGCTCGCAAGGGTCCCCTCCCTACTACAGAATCCAACACAGTGTGTGGCTGGAGCAACAGGCTGACATGAACAGTTCAGGATTGCAAACAGCAGAAGTGCCCAGGCTTGCTTTTGGACATTCTGTACCCATGCGAAGGTTCATGTTTTGTTATTCTGTAGCTGGCAAGTTTTGTTCTGAAAGAGAATCGGTCGAGTCATATGGCTTTGCTTTATTCTAGAAACCTAGACAAAAAAAAAAAAAAAAAAAAAAAAAAAAAAAAAAAAAGGGACCTGATGATTAAAAGAACTGTATTGTTTTTAAATTACATGTAGCAGGGGAGGGGTGGATTATAAAAGTCGTTAATTCTAAGGGATCTGTACTTCTCTGCCACCATCCCGCGCTTCCTTCCTTATTTCCTTCCTTCCTGCTTCTCTACCTCCATCCCTGCCTTCCTTCCTTCCTTTTTCCTTCTCTTCTTCCTTCCCCCTCTACTCATCTTCCTGTCATATTCCCCCCCCCCCCCCCCCCCCGGCTCTCTTAAATGGGATTTAAGATAGCTGCCACTTCTGCTGTTGATTGTTACCACTCACCCTGGGAAGCCGCTTTCTAGTCTGTAGAGTTCAGGGTGAAGGAAATGCCTGTTGCTTTTCTAGAACCCACCATCCAGGGAACAGCTAGTTCTACAAGAACAAAATGCCATTTTTATTCCATTCGGAAAATAATTGCAGCAACAGAAATTTAGATACGCTGAGTAACTTAGGATATTTCTCTGTCTGTAACAGTTATTGAATTGCTCATCCCACTCCTAGTGGGCCTTTGTTTATAGTAATATGTAAGGTTTTAGAATTTTTCTTTTCATCTTTTAGATTATATCATAAAGCAATAAATACATTTATATTTCTTTCGGTGGATGGTATAATGATAAAATGTTTGGCTTTGGGAGCAGAGTTGAAACTCTCACTGTCTTAAATGTCTATTTAAAATACTATATAATGTTTCAAATAATAATTTTCAAGGATTGTTGACTACTACACTGAAAATCCTTTTTTTTTTCAAATTTGATGAACAAGCGGATTTTTTCTTTTTTACTTAGCGAAGATTTTAACAGGCTAATGTTCTGTTTACATGCATGCCGTTACCACAATGCAACTGTTAGCAAATAGGCAGAGCAGCATGACAAGATGTGGCAAGAACTGTGGCCTCTGACTGCAAATGCCACCAGAAGCACTGGACAATGTACCCGCTTAGCAGTTAGTGTCAATGCAAATTCATTATGGTAACATTCGTTTGTTTTATTTGTTTAATCCCTTATCTGGCATCTTGAAAATATCTCCATAGTTCATTTACAATATAGATGATCTAAAATCCCAGAAGGCAAATTGTGCCTCTGTCAATGGTCTATGTCACTGTAATAGAGTACTTAAATTTCCAAAACTGCAGAGCCCTAAGGAGGACTCCCAACAGCAATTACAGACACACACACACACACACACACACACACACACACACACACCCCACACACAGAAGCATATAGAGCATACACACACACATACACATACAATCTATATACATACTATGTTCTTTTAAACTGTAATTGAATATATCAGGTGCAACCACCTTGACAAAAAACTCTGCCTTGTCGGTTGAAAAGAGGTCGTACACAAGCTGAGAGGGGCCATATGTACGTGCTGTAGCATGAACACCGCCTCCTAACGACTGAATCATACAGTCTGTTTACTCTCCGCTCTATGATATGTGCATGTGGTAGTTTTTAACAGTCACTCAGTAGATAAGCCTTTGATAAGGCTCTTTACCAAAATACTGATTTCATTTCACTGTGACATCAGAGACATAGGAGAATAGTGGGCGCAGAAAGCTGGAAAATAAGAAACCTTGCTCTGTGCTTTCTTTTCCTTTTAATAATGAGAGCTACTGATAAGATTTGATTTTAATTTAGTGTCTTATCGATGGCAATGTGTTGAAATGAAAACACTGGAAACAACTAAGGACAATGGAAATTCAGAGGGGTTTTCTTTTGAAGAGTCAGAGGACAGGACACACAGAACAGAGACAGTTAGGCCCATCCCTAGCCCTTACCAAGACTAGAATCCTCTGTAACATGCTTCTGACGCACGATAGGACTGATGGTCTTTGGGAAGCAGGACCTGTAGCTTGCTATTAAGCATGCTTCTGCACCTTTATGGGCACTAACTTAAATATGATTATATGATAGGAAAATTATACAAATTGAAAACAAAATAAGAACTGATGATAAAATAATACAACTAGTAGTTAATAAGAATGTAAGTAAATCCATTACTGCAACATTGCTAATTTTCACATTTTTGGTCATTAGTGTTGTTACCCATTCTATGGCTGGGAGCACGACATGATAATTATTCATTAAATTAATGGGTTGTAGAAGTAGGGCTCTATTAGTTTTTGTCTTTTTTGTACTAGTCTAAGTAAAATATGTTTCCAATTTTGTTTATAATATTGGTCACTTTGAAGGATAATACCATATTAGGACTACTTTCTGACTAATGTTCCACAGGATATGAAATGATGTTCCAGAATTAAGAAAAGAAAAGAAAACCATATGGCAAAGACTATCTATCAGAAACCCTAAGATTTATTAATACATTATTGTTCATGGTTGATATATTTTTATGTTTTAGTTACAAATTAATTTAAGTAAAATATGAGAAAAATAATTCATTAGTTCTGAGCAGCAAACAAAAAACCTTTCGAATAATTCTAATGTAGAAAGACATGTATGTATGTGTGTGTATATGTATATATAATTGAGAGAAAGACTCCTTTAAAGGCATTAATTATTACTGGCTCAAAAAGAAAGGCTTTTTTTTCTCATTATAGACTTTCTGGTGATGTGACAGTAACCACATAGTTATTATTTTCAAAACTCTTATATAGAAAAAAAGCCACTACAGTTTCCATTTATTGTACAATAAACCCTCCAAATCTTTATACTTTTAGAAATTCTATGAAGCACTACACACACATACATGAGGTACATGGCTAACTAGAACAAGAAGCGGGTAGAATGCAAGGAGGTAAGGGCTCCTGGCAACAAGTCATAAAGTAACTACCATCTCCCTAATAAAAGAGTCAGTAGCACACAAAAGTCCTCTCTTTGAGTAGTGTCTTAGTGAAACATGATGCTTCCTGTAAACAACAAAGGAGCTAAGCTTTTCTGTTCTAATTTCACAATCATCTGTGCTTGTCATGCAAGAGTTAGGAGCAATCATCAGGAAGCAATTCTATTTGGAAATCTATCTGACGCTTTCTCAGAAAACTAGGATTAGGGCTTCCTCAAGACCCAGCTACTCCACTCCTTGGAATATACCCAGAAAATGCTCCACCACACAACAAGGACATATGCTCAACCATATTCATAGCAACCTTATTCATAGTAGCCAGAACCTGGAATCAGCCTAAATGTCCCTCAGTAGAAGAATGAATAAACAAACTGTGGTACATTTACACTATGGAATACTACTCAGCTATTAAGAACAAGGAAATCCCAAAATTTGTGGACAAATGGATGGGACTATAAATGATCATAATGAGTGAGTTAACCCAGAAGCAGAAAGACTCACATGGTATATATTTACTTATAATTGGACACTAGCCCAAAAGGCACGTCCTATGAAAGTCTTCACTTACCAGGAGATTGGGATAGATATGAGGACATCCTACCGAGAAATATAGGAGATGGGGAAATAGAAGGACCCAGATGGTTCTAGAAACCTACAAGAAGAACATCTTGATGGGTGGATCGGGGCCCAGGGGTTTCTGCTCAAACTATTGCACTAATTAAGGACAATACAATAGTAAACATCAAACCCCTACTCTGATCTACCCAATGGACAGGACATTCTCCACACTTATGTGGAGAGTGGGGACTGACTTTGACATGAACTCTGGTGCTCCATATTTGACCACCTCTCCTTGGTGAGGAGGCCTGATGGCACTCAAAGAAAGAATAAGCAGGCTACCTAGATGAGACTTGATAGCCTATGACCATATAATGGGGTAAGAGGTCCCCCTAGGTCTAAGATCTAGGGAGGGGAATAGGGTGAAAGCAGGAGAGAGGAAGGAATGAGAGGATACAAGTGATGGAATAGCAATTGAGTTGTAATCTGAATAAATTAATAAAATTAAAATCAAATTTAAAAAAGAAGCAATTCTAAATACAATTTCTTTCATCAAGCTAAAGATACAAGAATCTAAGTGCCCACATGCAGAGGACCATACATGGAGATCTCTGACTCAAACTCAGACACAGTACCAGTCATTTCTAATAAGAAGTAGCCTTGCTCCTGCCTTCACTCTTCTGCAGATGTGAACGGGCATATAGGAATCACAAATAGTATCCACAATGACAAGAAAAAAAAAAGACACAATTTTAGAAATAATGCAGAAAAATAAATTAAACTGAATAGATATCTATTTATAGTCTGTGTTGTTGCTATTTTAATATTAGACACTATAGGCTCTTGGTATATCCTCCAGTTATGTTTAATTGCCGTCACCATGGCGACTCAAGACAAGAGCCACCTGTAAGAATTTCTCTCTGCAATAATCCTTCTTTCTCTGTGTCCCAGTTTTTTAATCTTAAAGGCATACCTAAGTCACCCTGAGGCTCATAAAATACAAATTCTGAATCTGACATTTGGCACGGGGGAAGGGTCTGATATTTTATGTTTCTCTTGCAAGATGCCAATTGCTAGTGTACAGACAGTACTTTAAATATCAAAATTGAAGACATTATTCTAGTATTATATTTAAAAGCAAACTTTTTCCCTCTTAATTTTCTCTAGGAATAGTAGTGTGTCCAGATCTCACATTAAATTTGAAGTTACTTTCTAATTAATCTATTAAGTAGCTGTCCTCAAAGGGAAGAATAGTTTTATAATTAAAGATAAACAAGATGCAAAGACAAGAGCATGGAGGATGTGGTTCAGTGTAGCCTGGTATCTTCCTGTATCAATACTTGTTACCAGATAGTGCTAAGTGGGTGTGTGTGTGTTGGGGGGGGGTGTCTGCTAAGCCCAATAGTCAACAATTCCGTCCTTTACCTTTATAGAATAGCATTTACTTTCACTCTTCAAAATACTGAATACCAAAACTGTTTTCCTCTACCAAACAGCTAGCAACAGCTGTGTTAAAAATAGCCCAAATATATTCTTGCTGCTGTCAATAAATTCTCTTGGGATATCATAAAATTTCCTTTGGAAATGGAGCAAATAGTAACAATTAAAAGCTGGAATACATACACACCAGCAGATAAACAAATTAGCACCCCTTTCTCTTATGTGAGAACTCAACAGGGACCCTCTCAGGCTCTGCACTAGAATATACTATCTGAGAGAGAAACTGTTTGCTTTGGCTATCTGTTTGGAGATAACAGGTATTTTATGCTTTAAATCACATTAAAATCAGATTATCTACATCTTAAAATGTTGTCGTTCATATATGAAAGTCAGCAATTTTAGAATTACAAGACCAGATTGGGCATTAAAGTATGAAATATAGTGAAAATAAATAAGAATATTTATTGGATAATACCCATATGCACAATATATTTTCCATAAATTTGAAGTTAATTGCTTATTTAACTCTGGTTTAAAGGTATGCAATTCTCATCTCTCACTATAGACTGAGAAACTGAAGCTAAGACACAGAGAAGCACAGGATGAGAGAAATTTAAAATTGAGCTCCAAAACGACAGGGCTGGTAAATGGAAAAGTCAAAATTTGAAACCAGGACTTAGGAATGTAGCTCATGAATAGATCTACAGAGTGATTGCCTAACATGTAGAAAGCCAAGTTTGGTTGCCTGGGACCACAAAACCTGAGCGTCATGACACATGTCTATAATGGCGGCAGTGAAGTGGTGGAGGCAGAGGGATCAGATGTTTGGGTACATTGCAAGTTCAGGCCAGACTGAGACACATGAGAGCAGTTGAAAAATCTGAAATCAAACATCTCCATCCCTGTTCCCCTCCACACAGCTCTCTACCCTCATCTAGCTGGGCTGCCTTGTCTGGCCCCAGCAGGAAAGGATGCACTTAGTCCTGCTGTGACTTGAGGTGCTGAGGTGGGTTGGTACTCCTTAGGACCTTTCCCTTCTCTGAAAAGAAGTTGAGAGGGGAGGGAGAAGGGGGTGTGAGTGAAGGACTGGGAAGAGAGGGGGAGGGGCTATTATCACTGTAAAATGGTTAACTTTTAAAAAATCTAAAGCAGGCTGTGTGTCCCAATGGCTGCTTCTGAGTCGCCAAGCTACTAACACTTAAGGGTTTAAAGTGCTGCTAGGATTGACTTTGGGAACTTGAGTGTGGATTTCTTCTTCTTCTCTGGAAATTAGCAAGTTCTGCTGTAAAAACGAATCAAGTCATAGGTCTGTTAAAGCCCTTTAAGTTCAAATATCCTAAAATCCCTGTCCTTAAAGAATTTAGACACCATCAGAATAAAGAATTACTTCATTTTATTCCACTGTTAGATACTGTATTGCTCCATTCAGTTCTCCTGGTCAGCGAGCCAATCCACATGCTGTTGTTGGGTTGTTACAGACTGGAAGCTCTGATAGCCTCCTGGGAACACCTCAGGAACGATAGAGTGAGATGGGTGGCTGGTGCCGTCATGAGGCAATATTTTGATCAGTCATGAGATTATCATCCAACCTTTTCTTCCTTAATATATCTACAAAGACATTAGCAAGAAATTCTGGGTCAGTGGTCATACTCAAGACTTGATTGATGCTTAATTTATACTGTGCTGAACACTGAAGTAAAAACAACCCCTAATTTCTAGGTATTTTTAATCTGCTGTTATCCACTCTACTCCTGCTGGAAATATCCCCCTGTTGCTACCAAACTCACATTTCAGCACTTGATATGGAATAGAAATCAACTGGTCTGCTCCTTCCCCCACCAAGACTTACATGACTGGAAGGGCTTATCTAATTTCCCTAAAATCCTTCCTCAGTGTTTCTTTGAACTGAATCTCAGTGTCACTTCCAATTGTTTCTGGTGCTTTTTTCTTTACTGTTTCCCCTAAGCCAATGGTTCTCAAAGTCCTTAATGTTGCAACCCTTTCATACAGTTCCTTGTGCTGAGGTAGTCCTCAACAATAAAATTATCTTTTGCTACTTCATAACTGTAACTTTACTACTGTTGTGAATTGTATGTAAGCATCTGCTAAGTAGGATATGTGATATGTGACCCCAGGTGAAGAGCTGCTGTCCTAAGCATCTGCTAGCATCGTCAGCATTCATACATGAATGAATTGCTGCTTTATCAGGAAGTTAAGATGCTTTTAAAGTAAAACGAACTTAAATGTTTCTCCTGGCTTACGTTTCAGAAATGGGCTCAAATATCCTAGTTATCCTTGGTAATAACAGGAAGATAAGTTGGTACATGTGGATAGTAGACTAACTATTAGTATATTTTTCCTCTATGATCCTAGAAAACACTGAATTCGATTTTCCCTAAGACTAGGACTGGTCTTAGAGCACATTTGTTTTCAGCCGATTGTGCATTTCCTGAAGTCCCCTAACTTCTCTATTGAATGGGATATTCATAGCAGCCTTCCATCATCTGTTACGACGTGCCTGTCATGTGTGCTTCATGAACAATTGATTCCCACCAGTAGCAATAACTTGTGGGGAGGCTGGTCACATTTTCATCTGCCGTGAGCCAGTTATTCCTTATTAAGATCATCAAACACCTACCAAGAGGATCAATGTATATTATCACTCACCAATCACATCCCCAGTAAAACCTGCTATTGTATTTGAATGTAAGATTAAAGGGAATTTTTCTAAAAGCACTCTTTTAATTAATCGAATAACAAGGGGGGACTTTATGCCCATTATACAGCTTATGTGGTTTTTGTTTTTTTAAGTTCTAATTTTGAAGCATGGAAATTTTTCCCTAAGAAGGTTTTTGAAACATTGATAACTATCTTGATTGAGTGTTTCTATTCATGTACCAAACATTTAGTCCTTTATCACATCTTGAATAGAGTCCAGAACAGAGATGACACTAGAACTAGGTCCAGACTCTTAGTGATTTTTGAGGTTTGGAGGAAAATATATAATAACACAGTTATGGTTAAGCAATGTAAAGGATTCTTTGATAGATGCCTGTATGCATGAGATCTCCCTGGAGCACAAAGAAATAATTTCTAAGACACCATAAGGAGTCTATGACTGGAATGAATCTAGAAGAGAAACAGTCACTCGCAATTTTGAGTAGGCTAAAAATGCAAAGAAGAACCTTCCAAGCAAAAGGAAAGGTATATGAATAGGAAGCCATGCCTGAAACAGCATGAAGTATCCTGGGCGGGTAGAACCTTGAAAGAATTTAGCGTATACTTCTTAACCTCTTCCAGAGAAGAGAACTCTGTACTCCACTTCAGTTGTTTTTCTAAAGGAAGGGAGAGGGGAGCTGTGGGAAAGCCACTTACACAGCATCTGTGCTCTTCTCCACTGCATCCTGAAAGTGATTCAGGCATTCTGGAACATTGTGCTTCGATGTGCAATTGCATGAGAGCAGTGTGAGCCATTGTAGACGCAGCATCTGGTGATGAGATGAGACTGAGAATAAAGACAGTGCAAGTGAGAGTGGCAGTGTGCCCTCAGAAACGAAGCTTACCTGCCAGGAAATTAAAAGTGACTCCTGGGAGCTTTGCAGAGGAATGGAAACATCTGAACTGACGTTTTGATAGGACTTTAAACAAGATCCCAGAAGCCCCGCCACCTAAAAGATGGTCTCATAAATATGTGACCGCAAAGACTTATTCATACATTTCATTGTTTACCTTAGAAGGAGAAAAATGAAGAAACAGCTCGAGAAATAGATCAAAATAAAAGAGGTTTTAGGTAGCTGCTAGCTACATCACTGTACAGAGAGCCGATGTGAGTGTTGAGTAGTAACCCTCAATATGAGGTGGGAAAATTAGAAGTTAGATGCTTTGCTTTTGTGGTTGCAGGTTAGTCAGGGACATTTCAAGTGGTGACTACCACCTGAAGGAGTTTACATGGGACCTGAAAGGAGGGGAATAGATTTGATAATGTCTCTTAGTGTAACACATCGTGACTCAGGGCAAATTTTTTTCACCTTGCAATGTATTATTTTATAATCAATGGTACAGAATTCTCTAGTCAAGGAAATTGCCTTTGTTGTTTCCATAGAGACAGTTCATTTGAAATCCTACCTGTGCCTGGAACACTCTCATGTCAGTGGCTATTGTTTCTTCCTCCTACCTGTAACTCTTCTCCTACTCAAATGTATCTCAACTTTAAAACCCACACAAATTACATTTAATCTGTAGAGAAATTTCTATAGACATTACAGAGATTTCAGCTAAAGAAAGACTGTCTTGGGCATATGAGATAATCAGGAGTTCTAAAGGTCTTTATAAACTTAGTATAATTTAGGGATCATTCATATGAGACAATTTTTAACCTTATCTTCTTCCCTTACAATACAAACTGCAGGAAATTTCAGAATATATTCTTTATATTTTCAGTCTCCTAGTCTATTATAAAGACTTTATGATAACATTTATTAGGATTATAATATAACTATTTAGTCATAAAATCATTAGTGTGATAGCATCTATAGTTTTAATTCAGAAATTAATGGTTTCTCTGTCTGGTATATCTTACAACTTCATCTGTAATTTTTTTATGGTGATCATGAATCATGAGCTGTTTCCATAGTAACAGCCTCATCATATGGCATCACCATAATCATATATCTAGAATATGTTTATGAAAAAGATCAATGTACATACATGTATATATTTATAAAACTTATAATGTGCTTTAAAATTAATCACTGCTTTTCATTTTTCAATTGTCATTTTTCTGGCACCTAGACTATCAATATTTCTTGGCACATTTAAGAAAATTTTTAAGGAATAATTTGATTGATGACAACAGCATGAGTGGCATTTAGACAAAAGGGAAAATCAAACACAAAAGGTAGTACAGGTAAAGGGGGTTCTCTGGGGGGGTTTTTAAATGAGAAAAGTTAGATTTCAAAAGACAGTCAAAGATTTTGTCAAATATGAGATTATAAAGTAAAAAATTATCTAATCCAAAGGAAGTGCACTTAATAGATGTGATATATTATATGTATTATAATGCTACACACAACATACACTTGCATGTGTGCGCGCGCACACACACACACACACACACACACACACACACACATATAATGTGCTTGGCCATTTTGGCTATAATGTATCTCTCTTACTACAATTTATGTTTGTTTTATTAAGGTTCAATTTTGTTTTGAAGCTTCCATATCCAGAGTGTAATTGCTTATATCTTATAATTGTACCACAGCAGCTACCTCATCCAGTGCCGATGAGAGAGTCTAACCCCTGACATTTCTACCTGCCCATTTCCCTCCCATACAATGTTGTCCATAAAATACAACACGTCTTAAAGAAATCATGGTGAGAACAAAAGTTCCTGGTTCAAACGACTGCTGAGCTGAGTCCAGAAGGAATGTTCACTGCAAAGGTGAATACTTGCCAAGTGAAAGTTTTACCTACTGTGATGAGAAGTGATCTTCACAAGTTTTGAAATTTTGAGCAAGAAAATGGGACAGTATGAAAACTTTGGAGAAGAATATAGGAAAACCACATTCCGTCTTTGCTGGTCTAGTGCTATCTCTCTCTCTCTCTCTCTCTCTCTCTCTCTCTCTCTCTCTCTCTCTCTCTCTCTCCCTCGCTCTCTCTCTCCCGCATCTCCCTCCCTCTCGCCTCTCTCTCCTCTCTCTCTCTCTCTCTCTCTCTCTCTCTCTCTCTCTCTCTCTCTCTCTCTCTCTCTCTCTCTCTCTCTCTCCACACACACACACACCTACCTACACAAACACGACTTTGGCGGTACCCTCACAGACTGTGTTGTTATCAAGTTTAAAAGGGCATTTAAAATGTGGTTCTCTGATGTTGTAGAAGGAAATGACCCTAGGGATGTTACAAGATACAATGTATCCTGTTGTATTAAAAAAACAGTGCCACAAGCCTACCATAAATACAGCCTAAGCAGTCGTATTTCTCCATAACCATCACCTGGACCTTCCACATCAATTCAAGCAGCAAAGTTGCCTGAGTTCTTATGTCCTATTCATCCTTTTCATTTGTACTTTGTGAAGCTTAGTCTTTGATCAAAGTGCAAACTACTTGTCAAGTAGGTAGGGGCAAGTACAGTATATGATGTTTTGCTGATTGGGAAACCACCACCTTCAAACATCATCATTTGCCGTGGATATCTTCAGCTTTCATTCCTGATGAAGTACAAAAGGCAAAAAAATGCTCTTCCTTTCCAATCCCTGTTTTATAGAGGAGTATGTATGGGTATTTGAATGAGAGATAGATTTGCTCATGGCCGTAGACTTAAAAACATGTATGAAGAGAGAACGGAATCCCAACTTAGTTGAAAACATTTCCCTAGAATAAACAGTTTCCTGAGGCTAGGATTACTGGAGATGTGCTGCTGTAGCAGATGGCTTGCTGCCAGAATTTTGTATTCTATGATGTGAAATCACCACATCAAACTGTGCTCCCTAGTCATCCATCCTGACTGAGAGAGAAGGCAATATCATTTTGCAGTTTTAATTATTACTAATCTCATGGTTAAGTCAATTGGCCAGTAGGAACTGCTCTAGATCAATTATTAAAGTCCAGACACTCTCAATCTAATTTGATATTTCCCTTAACTGTCTCCTGCTCAATGTGCTTCTGTCAAGTTACATTTGAAACACATCTATGACGTCAGGGATTGAGCCCAGTGCCTTGTGTATGCTAAGCACACATCCTCTAACTCAGCAATACCCTCAGCCCTCTGGCTTTAATGGCTTTAATCACTTTAACATTTCAGAATGACATTCTATTCCAATTTATACTCCTAGGTATAAGTTTCTTGACTTTTATAATTCTTTGATTCTTAGCTCTATAAATGCAATGTATTTGCTCTACCTGTTTATGGAAACTGTGACTGTCAAGAAAACCACACTATGTACAAATATATGCTCAGATATATGTGATATGTAAACTGTAAAACACTAAAAACATCAAGTTCTGGCACTTTATCTTTTTTTTTTAATTTTTAATTTTTATTTTTAATTTGTTCACTTTACATCTTTTTTTTTTAATTAATTTATTCTTGTTACATCTCAATGGTTATCCCATCCCTTGTGTCCTCCCATTCTTCCCTCCCTCCCATTTTCCCATTATTCCCCTCCCCTATGACTGTTCCTGAGGGGGATTACCTCCCCCTGTATATGCTCATAGGGTATCAAGTCTCTTCTTGGCTACCTGCTGTCCTTCCTCTGAGTGCCACCAGGTCTCCCCCTCCAGGGGACATGGTCAAATGTGAGGCACCAGAGTACATGAGAAAGTCCACTTTATCTTTATATACAAAGCTTATAATAAATGCTTTTATTTCAAATTTAGGGACAAGAATAACACCAAATCACATTAGGTATAATGAATTGCATTTTTGTTTTATGATGTCATTTCATCATCCATTTGGAATTCACAGTATTTCTAATTGTGAAACTTCTTGGTGAGAACTAGTAGGGGAGTGAATAGGATTTCTCTCGTTTTATCTCCTGATGATTTTCTCTGGGTTCTTGCTCTGGGAAAAAAAACTTAGTCTAAAACTTAAACAAAATTTAAATCAGTACAGTATCTCCCTATAATTTTCTTAAATGCATATTTTGTGTAATTCCCCAATGTGCAGGGGAAATGGACTAAGGGTGTCCATGGGCTTAGTCTATGGACCAAAGCCCAGGTTCAATCATCAATTTTTAGTTTTATCTTTTTATTACAAGATCAGTTTCATTAGCATTTGCTGTATAGTGGCCATATAATTTATTAGCCAGATATATAGTTCTGAGAATAATGTGGACACAATTAAGAATTGCTTGGGGTCAATATGTGTAAGCCAGCAACTCTCCTAGGGAAGCCAAGACTTATATTGCCAAGCGCCATTTAAAAATCTAGATTTCTCTTGAAATTGGGAATATGTGTTTTCTTCAGTGATGAGTTAAATCTGAGACCAAGTACATAAATCTCTTAGTACTAAGTAGACATTTTAGGGAGTGGGCAGGGTTATCCCAAAGTATAATATTCTACATCATCCTTGCACCCTTCATGCTTGGAAGATGATGTAACAAAGTGTCTAATATGGAGGTATATGATGAAGTCTAAGATCACAGTGCCATTAGATTTAGCATCTTGTATGAGAGGGATAATTTCTGGCTCTCTTGGTATGTTCTCTCACATGGGAAGAGTAAGGACCTCTGGTTTCTCTTGGTGTCATCTGTAAGGGCTCTTTAGTTAAGGACCCATCATATCCCAAAGGACTCATCTCCAAATACCATCACATTGAGTATTGGGCTCCATTTTACAGCTTTTAAGTGATAAAAATTCAATCTATCATAATCATTATCATCATCCTCCCACTTGCTAAAAACATACAGCTTGCCAGGTACTGTTAATATATTTTAAATACAAATAAATATCAACAACAAAATGATGTAGAATGGATGATATAACCCAAGAGAAATTTATACATGACTTTAGGTTACTGAACAAATAAAACATAAGTTCACTTTCTTTTACTTGGAGCTTTGCTAACTTTACAGTTGGCAGAAACTCTAAAGGGCTGTTGCAAATTATAGGACTTACTGTATTCCTCTATAGACTATATAGGTTCATTTTCTGACAAGACTGGGCATGTTTACGCTATGTGGTAATATCAGAGTTCCACAGCATAGGCAAACCTTCAAGCAAAGGTCAGTAAACATGGTGAGCACTTAGGAAGAAAATTGATTCTAGGAGGGAATGTGTTAGCGTTCGTTTTTATTTTGCTAATAATCAAAGAATAGCTCAGCCAATGTCTTTAAGCTTATGGAAGTACTTTATCCTTTTGTAGATTTAAGTCACACTGGACCTATTGTGTGCAAGATATGAGGTGTCAGTATCTAGTCCTTTGAGTTCTTTGTGAGAGAACCATTACTTGAAGGAAGAAGGAAGGATTAGATTGGGCACAAGAAGGGTATCTTGACTGTAATGAGATGGTGCTGGAAGGAGCTCTAAGAGTACCCAGGAAGCGTTCTTCCTTAGAAAGCCTTGGGAGAAGAAAGCATAATTATATCTGCCCTACTTGGCATTACAGGGAAGCTCTGGAAAAAAAGGCAGAAGAAAGAACAAAAAGAAAAATTTCTTTGCCATTCCTTCTAATAGAGAAATATCAAGTCCCGAGACTTCTGTTTGATAGTTACAAATGAAAAGTAAGATCTTAAGAATTCAGTCATCTCCATCACCTCCACTACAATAGATAATAGATTATTTTCTTCCACAATTTTCACATATTCACAGGGAGAGACTAGGTACTTGTTTGAGCATTCATTATTAATCCAATCTCTTTCTGGAACAAGCAACTTCTTTTTAACATTACAGGGCAATACCACTTAAGGTATCTAAGGCAAAGACATAGCTCTTTTACTGAGCCTCCAGGTAACTAGGTTAGAGGATACAGAGTTGTTGTTAAGCTCTTAAATGACATGGGGACCTGATGGCGAGAAGACCTTGGGTCTGTGCCTGGTAAGTGCCTCACACAAAGAGTGGCTGAATCTGATTTATTGAATTTAAATCTGACACAATTGCTTCAACTCTTTACATACTTTTGTATTTAGGACAAGAAAAAAGCAACCTTTAATGTTAAGAGTAGAAATATCTACTCAACTATACTGAATGGGTCTACATATCAGGCATCAGGATATATCTTTTATGTTCATTTTTATGCGAGCCACCTGCAATGGGTATAGTTAGATTCTCCTTTCACAGATCAAACATGGCATAGAAAGGCTGATTTATGATGGGGCTGAATCTAAAGCTCTAGCATGTCAGGTTTATAATGCATTTTCTATTTCAGAGGCCGCTTTTGTCTAAACTATACTCTTTAACAACAAGATCTTTTACTATTCCTCTAAAGTGAAGGGCCAGATAGTCCTACCCCAAAGAATCAAGCTCTGATTGCAGATTAAACCTAAGCAAGGAAACAGCTCTTACTCCTCTTGCTCCAAATTTTGCCCAGGGTTGCTTTCTCTCTTCTTTCTTGACCCAATGCCTAGAAAACCAAGACTCTCAAGGAGAAGAGGGTGTGTGCTATAGCCAGGTCCTTCATGTTTCTCCCTTTGTATTGAGGTTGTGGGCCATAAAATCAATACTAGGATATTTGTCTGGTTGGCTTTGCTTTTATGAGTGATTGGTTTAAGTCCAAGAGAATGACATATCAAATTTAAAATTAAGGGTTTTTTTAAACTCAAAATTTCCACCAGTGTTCTGCACTAGAGTTCTCTAAAGGGACCATTCAGCAGCCAGAGCAGGGCAGAAGCATGTCTGCCAATTTTTGAGGCACATATGAGGAAGGGTCAGGGGTAAGTAGCCTTTCTGTATATTTTTCCAGTGAACAATGAAAGAAAAGTAAAGCAAGGGCATGTAAACGCTCAATCATTTCTCCATTGTCCTTTCAGAATGGGAAAGTTCTATTACAAAATGCGGATGGTATCTTGATGTTAAAATAGGGGGTTATTATTTTCATGGAGCTTATAGCAAATATATTTTTTTTCCATGCCTCATAGAGGAATATTTTATTAAAAATCTTTATTTTGCCTCAGAACAATGACAATAGATATGTAGCAATCATTTGTCTTGGTTCTTCAGAGATGAAAAGGCTTAGGAATTTATTGCAAATTAACAATGTATTTATAAAGTAGAATTCAGAAGAAGAAAACACTTTTTTGAAATATACTACTATTTATTTTTAAAGATACAGAATTGAGCTACTGAAGAAATCATCAACTCTGCTAAGGCCATTGCAATCTTTTATATTTACTTCTTTTGATACTAAATATGACACAATGCTCACTGGGAGTTATCATTGTGTACTTCCTTCACAGCTGAAGATTGTAACATGTTCTCATGTGTCAGCTGGTTCTTTAACAAGGACACATTTAGCTGTGTGTATGCACTTTCTCCAAGGATCAGTTCCACACAAGTTATGGCACACATGCCTCTAGAATGTCAGAAATTGTATTGCCTTTGGTTCAAAGATATGTTACGGTCTTAAGGATGGAGGAGGGTAATACAAAGTGAGCTCCAAGGAAAGTTATAATTTTAGTCATACTGCATTGTGGGTTTCACTGAGGTATGAAAATTTATAATTTTAGAATGACATTCATAATTGAAATCATCAGACCAATATATTATTTTGTACCTTCTGAACTCATTTAATTTCTGATTTTATTGAAGACTTAGTAAAATAGAAAAACCGTATCAGCCAGTCAAGGATGGAGTTACTGACACACTTTCTCTCTCTCCCTCCCCCCCCCACACTTAGAACTCTCTAAAGTTTGTGGAAATTCCATGTAAAAGGGGGAAATAAATGCCAACATAAATCTCTTGTTTGTTTATTTATTCACTTTAGCCCTGGTTATAGTCTCATCCCCTTTACCTCCCACTCCTACCCTCCCTCCCTCTCTGCCTCCCCCTCCTCTATTCCTCAGAAAAGGAAAGCCCCTCTTCCTATCCACCCCAGCTCATCAAGTCCATAGGGACTGAGAATGTTCTCTTCCCCTGTGGCCTGATAAGGCAGTCCTGCCAGGGAGAAGTAATTGAAAAGCAGGCAACAGAGTCCATGTCAGAGGCATGACATGAGACAGCCCAAGCTCCCCTACTAGGGGACCCACATGAAGCCTGAGCTGCCCATAAGCTACATCTTTGTATGGGGCCTAAGTCCAGTCCATGCAAGGTACTTGGTTGGTGCTTCAGTCTCAGCAGGCCCCTCTGGACCCTGGTTAGTTGGCTCCGTTGATCTTCTTTTGAAGTTTCTGTTACCTCCAGGTCCTTTTCTCCTTCCCCCCACTTTTTCACAAGGCTCCCTATGCATTGCCCAATGTGTGGGTATGTGTCTCAGCATCTGTTCTGAGGCTCTGCTGGATGGTGTGTCTCATAGGACGTCTCTGCTTGACTCCTATATGTAAGCAAGGCAAAGTATCATTAACAGTGTCAGGGGTTGGTTCTCTCCCATGGGGTGGGTTTTAGGTTGGGCCAGGCATTGGTTGGACATCTCCTCAATCTCTGCTATATCTTTTCTAATTTTTCCCTGCACATCTTGTAGGCCAGGTGAATTTTGTGTTTGTGCATAGATTTTATAGATACTCGACTACCATCTTTGTTCAATGCTGCTTTATTAACAAACTGCTATTTGTAGATTATTGTCACTGTTTCTCCCTTGCATTCTGGAGTTAATTAAAAACAAATGCCAACTCTATCACTCTGTCTCCTGACTTCTTATATTCTTTTTTTATTTTATTTTAGTATTATTTTTTTATTTTATTAATTTATTCATATTACATCTCAATGGTTATCCCCTCCCTTGTATCCTCCCATTCCTTCCTCCTTCCCTCCCATTTTCCCTTACTCCCTTCCCCTATGACTGTGACTGAGCGGGACTTCCTCCCCCTGTATATGCTCATAGGGTTACATTCTTATAACATGAATGAGAAACAAATTCCAATTACAACACTGTTAGGCACCATGGACAGTTCCTGTCCTGGTTTCATTTTCCTTACATTCCACTATCTTATTTCTTATGTATCCTTAATATAGTAGTGATTGGATTTCACTGGTTACCTACCTCTCTACAAAACAAATATATTAAAAAGTAAATTGGCTGTCACTTGCCCACCATGGGTTCTGGCTCTGGCTTTCTGTGTATTCTCTCTGATAATATTCTTGTTTTAGTGTGTGTGTGTGTGTGTGTGTGTGTGTGTGTGTGTGTGTGTGTGTGTCTGTGTGTAAAACAGTGACATATGAGCTCATTTGAATCTTCTGAATCTTCCCTTTTTCCTCAGGAAGTATAATAATATATAAGCATATCACTGTATTATTCCTTAAGGCTGCTCCTTCCTCTCCTGAGACTGTCAGAGAGAAAGTAAGGGAAGACTGATATTTTTATGACTTCCAGTTGAGTAGTACCAAAGAAGAAAATACAGAATGACTTCCCTTTTCTTTGGAAGAAATGTATATCCCTGGGGATATAAAATGACATAAGGCTAAAATGAGTAAATGGCTATAATTCTGTACATAATAATATAAGAGAAATGGAGGGTGAAACAGAAATGAAGAAACCAAAGAAAAAGGCAGAGAGATCTCACAGCTGAATAATAGGAAGGAGTTTAAGATTCTCAGCAAATACGTTTCAGTATTAGAGTGGCTACATCACAAGAGTGCTTTTATTATTTAATCTGATGTTTAATACTGTGACCTAAGGTGCCATTACTTCTCCACTTCTTCAGTGAAATCTGTTATTAAAACAAACCACAAGCACTTTGATAGGGTGGTTTTATGAGCTCCATATACGGTGATCATGGAGCATGCGAAGAGAACAGCCATGATAGCCAAAATGAGAATGGTAGAATTCAAAAGCAACAGGAAATCGGAACCAGAAGTGACTCCCCAGGCATCTCCTTCAACCCCAGAGGAAGCACTGAACTCTCAATAGGGCATGATGAATGAGTGGTGCTGATTACCTTAATTCTCAAAAAGGGTAGCAACATGTAGTTAGTTATACATAGCAAATAACTAAACCACCACATAGAAAAAGAATATCTGGTTATCCATAGATATTGAATAAGTTAGGATCTCTTTCTTGTCAAATAAGCACATTAAGTGTATATATGTGGTGAAAACTTGGCTTGAGGTCGCTGATTGGCATGATCATAGTAGTAAGACATGATTCTTATTCTGATTTTACACAACACTTTCTGTTAGGGTGCAAACTCGTAGGTGAATACTATATATTATGGCAAATATACACTGAATTTGTTTTTTTTTTCTGTGATAAAACACAGACCATAAACAAATTGGGGCAGGATAGGGTTTATTTCAGGTTATAGGTTATAGAACTTAATGAAAGAAAGCCAAGACTGGAAATCCAGGCAGGAACCTGGAGGCAAGAACTGAAGCAGAGACTTTGGAAGGGTACTGCATATTGGCTTGCTTCTTCTGGACTGCTCAGATGCCATTCTTGTGTAGTACAGATCCACCAATGTAAGGACAGTACCACCCACAGTAGACAGTGAGCAATTGAGAAGATGTGCTTCCGATATAGTAAAAAACTAATCCAATGGAGGCAGCTCCTCAGCTGAGGATCCATCTTCCGAGGTGACTGTAGTTTTGGTCAAGTTGACAAAAATTAAGCAAGATATGTCATTATATTGTCATCTGTCATCTACTACTACTACTCAAACACATACATGCAATGAGAAAAAGATGTTAGTACATCCACAATATACACCGCGAACATTAAATTAACATAGTTTTGCAGGTATACTAGAGACAAGTTTTTTTAAATCCCACACTGTGCCTTAAGATACAGTTACCAGAGCTGGCCAAGTCAAGAATTCAGGAGCAGTATTTTTTTTATTATTATTAATTTATTCTTGTTACATCTCAATGTTTATCCCATCCCTTGTATCCTCCCATTCCTCCCCCCCCATTTTCCCATTATTCCCCTCCCCTATGACTGTTCCTGAGGGGGATTACGTCCCCCTATATATTCTCATAGGGTATCAAGTCTCTTCTTGGCTACTTGCTGTCCTTCCTCTGAGTGCCACCAGGTCTCCCCCTCCAGGGGACATGGTCAAATGTGAGGCACCAGAGTACGTGAGAAAGTCGTATCACACTCTTCACTCAACTGTGGAGAATATTCTGACCATTGGCTAGATCTGAGAAGGGGTTTAAAGTTTACCTCCTGTATTGTCCTTGGCTGGTGCCTTAGTTTGAGCGGGACCCCTGGGCCCAAATCTGCCTATCATAATGTTCTACTTGTAGATTTCTAGGACCCTCTGGATCCTTTTATTTTGCTGTTCTCCCATGCATCTCTCATTTAGAGTCCCAATAGGATGCCTTCCCCTCTGTCCCAGTTTCCTGGTTAAGTGAAGGCTTTTGTGGGACATGCCCCTTGGGCTAGTATGCAGATATAAGTGAGTATATACCATTTGATTCTTTCTGCTTCTGGGTTAACTCACTCATTATGATCATTTCTAGCTCAATCCATTTATCCACAAATTTCGGGAATTCCTTGTTTTTAATAGCTGAGTAGTATTCCATAGTGTATATGTACCACAGTTTCTTTATCCACTCTTCTACTGAGGGACACTTAGGCTGTTTCCATGTTCTGGCTATTATGAATAAGACTGCTATGAACATTGTTGAGCAAATTTTCTTGTTGTGTGCTGGAGCATCTTCTGGGTATATTCCAAGGAGTGGAATAGCTGGGTCTTATTTTTAAACTCACCACTGGCACAGATCTTGTTCTTAGCTTTTGTTGTTTCCGAAGGTTCTTCTGTTTTCATCTGTTGCGTTCAACCTTTCTGTTCAATTTTTCACTTTCCTCTTTGACTCTCACATTATGAATCTTCAAGTCAATATATCGAGTCCATTCTAGGCAGCTTTCAGAGCATCCAGTTAACTCATGCACTATTTAACTTTATCTAGCTGGCCTGATGGAAGCAGACAGAAGCTGCATTGTATCACCTTTGTTCCTGATAATTAAGCCCTACCAAGTATATTCCATGTGTCCAGTGCTTAGATTAGAACAACTGGCTAGTCTATAAATAACTGATATGTCTATGAAGATATACTCACTTATATCTGCATACTAGCCCAAGGGGCATGTCCCATGAAAGTCTTCACTTACCAGGAAACTGGGACAGAGGGGAGGGCCTCCTATTGAGACTTTACATGAGAGAAACATGGGAGAATGGCAAAGTAGAAGGATCCAGAAGGTCCTAGAAACCTACAAGAAGAACATTATGATAGGCCGATTTGGGCCCAAAGGTCCTGCTCAAACTATAGCACCAGCCAAGGACAATACATGCAGTAAACTTCAAACCCCTACCCAGATCTAGCCAATGGACAGGACATTCTCCACAGTTGAGTGGAAAGTGTGGTTTGACTTTCACACAAACTCTGGTGTCCCATATTTGACCATGTCCCCCTGGAGGGGAAGACCTGGTGACACTCAGAGGAAGGATAGCAGGCTGCCAAGAAGAGACTTGATACCCTATAAGCATATACAGGGGGAGTTAGTCCCCCTCAGTCACAGTCATAAGGGAGAGGAGTAAAAGGAAAATGGGAGGGAGGGAGAAATGGGAGGATACAAGGGATGCGATAACCATTGAGATGTAATAAGAATAAATTAATAAAAAATATTTTTTAAAAAGTAACTCTGGGAGGTAAGTAAGTGTCAAAAGAATCCTATTTGTAAATTAAAGTTGATTGTCCAAAGAAGGGAGTTAGAGGGAGCTGGGCTATGGTGAGCTTAGTAGATTCAGTTACTTTTGGTGGAAATCACAGAAGAAATGTGAGGAGAGGACTAGCATGGGACAATGTCACAGGCTGGATTCCACCAAGGCTTTAAGACTGGGATTCGTGATATATTTACTGGCAATGACACTGAAAGCAACTCTTTGAGATAAAGTAAGGATAACTTTACAAAAAGAAAGAAAACATGAGACAATGAAACCGCTGGACTGAGATGTGGTTGCGTCAAATGTGTACTCAATCCCAAGGGCATTGTTGTTGCTAGCACAATCCTTTGGAATGGCCTGAAAACTACAAACATTCAGTATTCTTTGATATTTATCCCCACAACCAAATATGAGCCACTCCTGTGATTTAGGCTGTTGAGAAGCTGTGTGTGAAGAACATCTTTTCAGCTAGAGGATACAAAGAATTGGAATCACTAACAGACAGCAGCTACCATTGTAAGCGTTTAGAGACATGAGACTTTGTGTCCTGAAAGGAGAAACAAGAGTGTAGCATCATAGTTCTTTCTCAGAACTCTAGAGTCAGAAACACAGCTGATGACCCTGAGCTCTAGAATTCCCCCAGAGATTCAGGATTTAGACTCTCACTGTTTGCTGATCACTTCTTGTGTATCAGTTTTGTGCTTTTCTAAACTCTGGCCTCCTTGAGTGCTGGAATCACATTTTATTAAATTTTTATACTGAAGGAATTCCTTCAGGTTGATCAATTAGCCATATTTAAATTTTATATTGAAAATTTCCACAGATGGGCTTGGAGTATAGTTTAAGTCCGTAGAGTACGTGCCTTACATGATTGAAGCTTTGGATTTGGTTTACAGTATCATATAAACCTGATGGGAAAGCATACACTTGCATAATCCCAGCACTCAAGAAGTAGAGGCAAATGAATCAAAAATTTAAGGTCATCCTATGGAGCATAGAAAGTTTGAGCCCAGCTTGAGCCAAATGAGATTCTGTCTTAAAACAAAAACAAAAACAAAAAACATAAACTCATATATGTGATAGAGAAACAATGAAAAATCCTTTCTTCATTTATATGAGATGTAAATGATTCTCCATTTACTGACTTTATCTGCCCTGTCCTATACACCTATAGAAGGTTATTGGGTGTGCAAGTGAGAGTCTTAGATGGAGGAGATTGAAAGCTGAGAGAAGACACAGGAGAGCAGGACAGCTCCTGTGGAAGAGTCTCTGTACTTTAGCAGACAATTGCTCAGCTGCAGGCTGCAGAATGGCTTGTGTTTCATGCTGCCTGCCAGTTCAACATGCTCTCCTAGATGAATCACATCAGAGCTCCCTTGGATGCTTTCTTTTCCGTAGACTGGTTAGCTGTGAGGTGATTTGCTATGCTTTTCTAGGAGCAGAAGGTGCAGCCCATGAAGACTGTGATAAATCCTGATTGAATTCTGCCTATGATTTTGAGGTATGGAAAGCACACCAAAATGTAGTTTTGCTTTAGAATTATTAGCTGGGAAATATGTTTCAAACTTTTATTTATTTTTTAACACATTTTTATTGAAAAATAAGATAATTCATATTACATCTCATTTTCTATCCCATCCCATGCATCCTCCCATTCCTTCCTCCCTCCCACTTTTACTCCAATCCCCCTTCCCTATGACTGTGATTGAGGGGGACCTCCTCCCCCTGAATATGGTGCTAGGGTATCAAGTCTCTTCTTGGTAGTCCCCTATCCTTCCTCCGAGTGCCATTGGGCCTCCCCAACAAAGGGACATGGCCAAATATGGGGCACCAGAGATTGTGTGAAAGTCAGTCCCCAGTCTCCACTTAACTGTGGAGAATGTTCTGTCCCTTGGCTAGATCTGGGTAGGGGTTTGATGATGACTGCATGCATTGTCCTTGGTTGGTGCCTTAGATCAAGCAGAACCCCTGGGCTCAGATCCACCCATCATAATGTTCCTCCTGTAGGTTTCTAGGACCCTCTGGATCCACCTACTTCCCTATCCCCTATATTTTTCTCACCTAGAGTCTCAATAGGATGTCCTCACCTCTATCCTACTTTAATATAACAATTTATACCTGATATAGCAAATATGAAGGTAGTTCATTTTTAAAAATCATATACAGTGGTAAAACCTAGACTATGATGGACAACTAGAGCCCTCAATTATTCAACTGACAAATGAGGTGAGATGTTTCCTAATGTGTATTTAGGTTCTAAATGCCAATAACATCCATATTTCCAATAAACATTTTTAAATTAACCAAAATCTAAGAGTACTCTCTTTTAAAGCTCTACAATTAAAATTGTTTGTAGAGGAAAGGTACTGTACATATATGTGTATAACATTTAATTTGGAACATAGATGGTTTAGGAGAACTTAAAAATGTTAAGAAATAAAGGTTAATGCAAAATGAAAGAATGATTTCAACTGACAAATTTAATTATAGGTTGGAATGAAATGTTCTCCATTAACGCAGCTGTTTGCTGAGCTGAGAGTGAAAGCATTTGGTAGTACTTTTTAATGACAAGTTATGGTATAGGAGGCTCTCAAGTGGTAACCAAGCAGAAACCATTTACACAAGCATGCACTTTGTATAAATAATGTGCTGAGTATTAATTAAACCCCCCAAATGGAATGACTTATTTTCTGCTAATCTGAAGCTTAAAAGGACTCACCATACCACAATAAGAGATCTAGAAAGAACAGCAAATGATTGTCACAAGTTGGGCCATGTTTCTAGACCCTAACAGACACAGTTCAGTACATGTCTGAAATCCATTCCTACTCAGAGACCAGAAATTCTTGCACAAAGTAGTCTTTCACTTACAATGTCTCAGCCAGCCTTTGTCTCTCCCAGTCTGTTTTAGGTGCTTAGTGTTTTAATATTTTGTATCTATTATCCTATTAAAAGAAAAATAATCCTGCCGTAGGCTGGGTCACATGCATTCCAGTGATAAGATTTATATTATGATGTATTTAAAAGAGTATTTTGTTCTAAACATTTCAAAATATTAAATACAACAACGCTGATCAGTGTGTTGTGTCCCTTTTATAATGACATTCATTATATCCTACTGAATCAGCAAAGCTCTAATTTTAATCCAAACCTTTAAAAGGAGAAAATAATAGTAATAGACATTTATTCCAAACAAGTCCTACTCTCATTGAAAATAGAGCTTAGATTTCATAAGTATAAAATTAAGAAATAATAAGAACCATTATCTTAGTGGTCCATGGAATCTGTGTCTTTTTCCTCTAAAAAAAAAAAATTGAGCTATTTTTTGGTGGTTTTTTTTGTTTGCTTGTTTGTTTGTTTGTTTTTGTAAGACACTCTTTCCAATCTAGCTTAAAATTGACCTCAATGTCTCTGTTTCTACTTTATTTGAGTTTACCAGGCTAACAGACACTATATTTCCCAGATTTTCATATCTCAGTTTGTACTTGGTCTCCTCTGGTCCCAGCATGTCTGGTGATGGCAAGGGAATTGGTGTGTTGAGCTGCCTCTGAAGACAGACAGTAGAAGATGCTTTCTGCTTTTATCATATTTATCATATATATATATATATATATATATATATGCAAGGAGAAAAATGAGAGGAACACACACAAACAAATGGACATATTAGTTGGGAATCTGAGGCCTGAAGACTTAAGACTAGGAATGAATTGATAGGAACAAATGTTGCTAGTCAGATTATCTCACAGGGAAAAAAAAACAGAAAAGAAAGCTTTTCAACAGTATGATCTCCATCAACTCTGTGCTAGCTGAGATAAACAGGGTGGCAGAATGGAGAAAAGACAGCAAATTTTCATTTCTAATTTTTTATCACAAGCACAAATAGGGAGAGAGGCAAAATGATCTAAGGAATCTAGATCTTTTTCATTGTGTCACTGATAGATCATTTAATCCTAATAAAAAAAAAGGACATAGCTCTTGTTATGATCCTGGTACACAAAATTTTCTGTTAAATTGCAAGTGTATGTTATGGCTATTAGCTTGGTGGTTTGTGGGGCGCTTAACAATGGGAGCAGGTGTATTTTTGATTCTTTGGTCTGCTCTTGGGACTCTTTTCTCCTATTGGGTTGGTTGCCTTGTTCAACCTTAATATGAGGGCTTTTGCCTTGTTTTATTGCATTTTATTTTGTCCTACTTGGCTGTCATATCTTAAAGCCTTTTTTTTTTTTGGTAGAGGTAATAGAGGGAGAGAAAGTAGATCTGGGGGACAGGTGTGGGAGAGGGAAGCTGGGAGGAGTGCAGGGAGGGGGATTCTGTGGTAGGGGTGTAGCGTCTGAGAAATAATATATATTCAATAATATAAAAGGAAAATGCAGGTGTTTGAGATATTTTATAGAGTGATCCCTTGAGTTATGATTAATATTATTTTTGTCATTTAAAGTACATTCAGGATGCCGAAGTTAGATGCAAATAAAGTACAAAGTGTGAAACCTTCACATAAAATGTTAAGCTTTCAGAAAAGAGGCTATATTCAATATCCTTACTACATTTAGTGCTTGAGCTAATGTGAGCTGTTTTATACAGTGGCAATTTGGTATCCTTTTCTGAAAAAGACTCTTACCCATTACACATGCAGTACAACTGAAGGTAACTGAGCAATACACTTACTTAGTGCTATCTGTTGCTATCTCCGCTCTCCTTACATCTGACTACCTCATAGTGAGCTTACCAGAATCAATCCTTGTTCCCCATCAGCTGCTAAGATAAATTAGAAGTGAGACTAAGTACAAACTCAAGAGGAAGGCATGTTCTCTGTGCAAAGTAGAGCTATGACTTGACAGCGGTCCAAAAAAAAAAAAAAACAAACAAACAAACAAAACAAACAAACAAACAAACAAACAAACATAGAGTGGTCACTGCCAAAAAAGCATGCCAATATTTTTTTTTATTATTATTGTTTTACATTAGTATACCTAACAGCAATTTTATCCAGAATCTCAAAGACATATGTATGGGTACATAGGTTCTTTGTAGAAAATGATGATAGCTATCATAACAAAGAGATAAAAAGGGAATAAAAGGTAAAGTCAGAGCAGGAGCGTGGAGACTGGAGGCTACACAATTCACAGCCCAGCATTTAACAATGGTATGCAATTGTAACAGTTTCCTTCTCAGAATCAAGCACAGAGCTTGGCCATGAAGGACAGGTACAGTTTTATACAGATCCTCTAAAGTCAAAGAAGAACAAGGACTCCTGGGATTCTGGTGGTGCCTAGAATTTCTATTTAGAGAACAAAGCCTTCATTTATGTACAGATGGGTCCTTCCTATTTCAAAACTATTAATCACTGACCTGTATGTAGAAGCAGGTTCATTGAACAAATCAGCCAGGAGAATCTGTTGGGGGAAAGTCTATGGGTTTTATTAGTGGAAATCATGCTTGACTAAACAACCTGAGTCCTCTCAGGCATGCACAGATCTTTTAAAAGAAAAAAAAAAATGCCTTATAGGCAAGGAATTACCAGTGGAAGTAATCTGATTAGGCACGAAGAAAGCCTTAGACAAGGTATAGCCTTACGAGGTATACCACGAGGTATGCCACAGGAGGTTCTCTCACAATGTTGGCTGTCCATGCATCCAGGGTGTTGAGATAAATAATTTATAAGTCGCGTGGAAATTTGGATTACAAAAAAGAGAAAAAGAATGAAAGAAATATAAAACCTTTAATGTGTGATGAAGTGCACCCTTGGAGTGCTATACAACGTCAAGAGAGCTGACTGTAGACTGAGGATCATTATTTGTTTTATGTGTTGAAGTTCCTAAAGGTTTAACTCAAATAATAAAAAAAAAAAACTAACCATATTTCATTGTCTTTGAAACCTTTTTTTTAGTTTAATATAGAATCTGTAATCTTTATTATTATTTGCCAATTCCAATCAACATCTATCAGAGAGAAATTGTGATAGGGTTTGCAGAAGAATATTGAATTTAAAGCAAAATTGTATACATGGCACATTTTCTCATTGGGACACAAATACTAAGGAGGACTTAATATTGAGATTTATCTTATTAACTGGTCAATTATCTTGTATCCAGTAAAATAGTAACAATTTTGGACCTGAATCTCATTTACAATGAAGGAAAGAATCAATTCAGTCAGCATGATATCCCTCTAGTTGTGTGCACAGTGACACTGAGGAGGCATTGCTGCGAGGTACCGTTCAAAGGTTAAGCTCTATATGTGGAAGGTTTAACACCTGTAACAATCACTTCCATATCATGCAACAGTCTGGTTTTCCTCACCTTTGGGTGACCTGAGTGCGTTTTAGACACCTTTGCATTTTCTTTTCAGAATCTGGTTTATTCTGCTAAGACAAAGTGGTCTGAAGTCTATATTTAGCACAAGTTCCTTTTGCCTGTTCCTCCTATCTAAATAATAATGAGAACACTATACCTCAGAAATTTTTATAGATATTTTTGTGTAGCTATAAAGATACTTTTGAGGGAACATGAAAGCCTTTGAAAAATATTTTTAAATTCTGTGACAAATATGATGCACAGCATAAACAGCCCAGTGTCAAGATGAGTTATGAAAAGCCATGCCTCACCTTGAGATGTACATTGTAGATCATTTATGTGATATTTAACTTTAGTCCTGATAACTTCCAAATACTAATATATAGATCTGACTAATTTTCCAAGCATCTACTTAAGTATTGACCTATTTCTTGGGGATTATTAACAATAATGGTGATTTTTTTTAAATTCAGCATTTCTAAATTAACATTATAAAAGTACCAAAATATGGAATTATTCCAGCTATGTCTTCTTCTAGCTTGTTCTGCTTCCAAATAGAAACAGTTACATGACAAATCCTTAAGACTAGTCCCTTAGGAAATGGATCACAAGCTCTTTATATGCTTTATGATTCATAGATTCAACTGACCTACTTCAAGGACTACTGGTGATCTCCAACATGGAGTATTCTAACATGCATTTTACTATGTGAGACTCTGAATGTGAGGCCACTCTTAAAATTTCTGATTATCTATCCACAAATTTTGGGAATTCCTTGTTTTTAATAGCTGAGCAGTATCCCATAGTATAAATGTACCACAGTTTCTTTATCCATTATTCTACTGGATTGAACTAGAAATGATCATAATGAGTGAGTTAACCCAGAAGCAGAAAGACTCATATGGTATATACTCACTTATAACTAGACACTAGCCCAAAGGACATGTCTCATGAAAGTCTTCACCTACCAGGAAACTGGGACAAAGGGGAGGACATCATTTTGGGACTCTAGGTGAGAGAAGTATGGGAGAATGGGGAAATAGAAGGATCCAGAGGGTCCTAGAAACCCACAAAAAGAACATTATGATGGACAGATCCGGGGCCCAGGGGTTCTGCACAACTATGGCACCAACCAAGGACAATAAGTGCAGTAAACATTGAACCCCTACCCAGATCTAGCCAAGGGATAGGTAATTCTCTACAGATGAGTGAAGAGTGGAGACTGACTTTCACATGAACTCTGGTGCCCCATATTTGACCACATCCCCTTGATGGGGAGGCCTGGTGGCACTCAGGGGAAGGATAGCAGGCTACCAAGAAGAGACTTGATACCCTATGAGCATATACATGGGGAGGATGTCCCCCTCAGTCACAGTCATAGGGGAGGGGAATGGGGTGAAAGTGGGAGGGAGGGAGGAATGGGAGGATAGAAGGGATGGGATAACAATTGAGATGTAATATGAAAGAATAAATAAATAAATAAATCTTAAAAAATTTCTGGCTATCATTGAAGTAAGTTGTATGCCATTAGTAAGAGGAAGGACAAAAGCCTCAGCCAATATTTCTTCTTTCTAGAAAATGGCCCCCAAATAGCAGAATCACCATTGAGAATATGTGCCCTGCATTGGTAAACATATTTCCCAATTGAATCAAGCATCATGTATTTATGGGCAATTACAATAAATACAAGAAAATAATTCAAAGGACAATTTGTAGTTATCCAGAGAATATAACAGGATCATACTCTTCTGACTACATGTGCAGTTCCAAACTCAGGGTGATCTTCCTTGGAATAAATATCACCCTCTATCCCTAAATACTTTCCTCCTTTAAAAGCCATGTCTGCAGGAGGCATATTGACAGGCTGATATTAGCAGATTGGTAGATTCAAAAGCTTCAGCCAGTTTTCAGTATGAAAACAGAATTAAAATAAATCACAGAAGCTAAACAAGAATGATGATAGGTCAAGATGTAAATATATTTTTACCACCTCATCACTACTTCTCATAGCATTGTTCATAGCTGATTGAATAAATCCAATTCTTATTCATCCTTAACAGTTTGCTCTCAAAGTAAGTGTCTAACAGTATACATTCTTTATTTTATTTTATTTTTTATTGAAAAATAAAATCATTCATACTACATCTCAATTGCTATCCCATCCCGTGCATCCTCCCATTCCTCCCTCCCTCCCACTTTCACCGCATTCCCCTTCCCTATGACTGTGACTGAGGGGGACCTCCTCCCCTTGAATATGATGCTAGGTTATCAAGTTTCTGCTTGGTAGTCTGCTATCCTTCCTCCGAGTGCCATCAGGCCTCCCCATCAAGGGGACATGGCCAAATAAGGGGCACCAGAGTTCGTGTGAAAGTCATTCTTTTTTTTTTTTTTTTTTTTTTTAATTTTCTTACTTTATTGTTGTTTTGGTGAAGACAAATATACCATAAGAACAAGTAAATTACAGAATTAAAACTCAACAAAATAAAACTAAGTTTGGGGACAATTAAAAAACAAGAAACAATGAGAGTCTTATACACAATACTATTTCAGAGCACTCTATTTTACACGATATCATAGAATATCGTGAAAGTCATTCTTAAATTACAAATTAAGATCTTATGATGATTGTACAATAAATATATTTAATATTAATTTTCACCATCATAAAACATAAAGTTATAAAAATTGTCATCCAATCCATTTATTTAGAAATAGCTGGGAACATGATAATATTTCATATACATTTCTATTTTCCAAAGGCTTTGACATATGATTAGAATTTCCTCTTTTCTTGAAAATATGCACACATGTAATTGAGCCATCAGTTCTTTTCTGTGAAAATATGTTTTTTAAAAAAAAGACTTTTTTCTTCATTCCATTCCTTTTAAGGAAGTTAAGAAAGGTAAACAATATGGATTGTTTTTAATGAGTTATTTATCTCTTCTGTGAAATGCAATTCTGAAATAGCTGGGGTTCCTTAGGAAGTCATACTAAGAAAATAGTTTCTTATGTTACTGGGTGGATTTCTGCAATTAAAAAACCATCATTTTGAAGTATAAATGAAAGAATTGAACAAGTAAGTCTTATCAATGAGTAAAGCCAAGTCCTACAGCCTTTGCTGCATGCAGAAACAAACTACAGAGGTTCATGTAAGTGAGCACGAGTGATGCCTCATCTTCAAAGCAATCCCTCTGGGTGATAGCCTTGGAATTTAATTTATCATCCCACTGTACCCCCACCCTGACATGCTCATCAGGCTGTGACTGCCTTGTAAAGACTCACTTTTGATTCATCTTTTGCTGTGTTCTATTTTTCCTCAGGTAAATTTATTACATGAGCCGTTTTTCAGTTTAGTGCCTTTCAACTCTCAAATGGTAATATCCATTTTTATTCTTCTTCCCCACATTGAATTCTGCATTCAGTAATAATGACAGATATGGTGCTGCCAAGATGCATCAGGATCATATTTATCTTCCCCTTGGAGATCTTATTGTATTATCATTATGAGGCCTTTTAGTTTTGCTGCTTTGAACAACTTTGGGTCCTAAAGTCCTAGAGAGCCCATTTCCAATCTGATGTGACACAGCTGATAGCTTTTGAACTGCATCATGTTAAGGGCACTTGTAAGCCATTTATACCAAATTCCACTAAGAATAGAGCCAATACCAGACAGGGCCATTTTCTCTAAAGGATTTTTCCAGTCCTGAGCTAGTCCATCAGATTTTCAATGACTCCTTCAGGCCGACCTTATAACAATGTCCTTTTTTTTTTTTTTTTTTTTTTTTTTTTTTTAATTTAATTGCTCAGATCTTTTGCTGGTACAATGAAAACCTGTTTCCACTTTGAGAGATACTGTTCCTTTCTCTAGATGATTTGACTTACTTGCTTATTCTCTGGTGTTTTTATATACATTAATATTTGTTAAAGGCCAATTTGTAAGATTCAGCCAGCAATATTAGGCAGTGCATTTTAACTTATTGGTTCTTTTATACAACTTATTTGAATAATGAGGGAACTACAGTAATCAATTCCCCTTCCTCAGACACAGCAGCAATCCAGCTCTTCTACAATATTCAGAAGACACTCATATTGGCTTTCCAAATCTCATAGAATATTGTTGAGAAAGAGGAACAGCTCTCAAAGTCAGGAAACTTAGTGGCAAAAAATAACAACATATCCTTGAACATGTGCCATAAACTCTGCTTTCAGTTCCTACTATACTGGAGAGCTTAACATGATTCACTCCTTTAAGTGGAAATTGATGACTAAAATTTACTCAACCAGATAGGTGGAATCAGATAGGTGGAAAATATTTCTTGAAATTTACTATTTAGGCGAGGATGGCCTCAGAATCACAGAGATCTCTGCTTCCCAAAAAACTGGGATTCAATGTATGTGCTACCTACATCAGCCTCAGATTTTATACATACAAAATTCTGAGTTTAATCCAAACCTCTTACTCCCTTTTCAAAGCACAGTGCTACCATTTGCTCCAATTTCTAAGTGCAAAATCTTGGAGCCACTTAAGAATTCCCTCACATTGTGCATCCAACCATGAACAAACCTTGTTAAACATACATTTAAGTATATCCAAGAGTAAACCATGTTTATAATTCTCAATTCAACTGTACCTTGTATCATTACTTTCCTCAATATTTGAAATAGTCTCCCAATTGATTCTCAACATCCTATTTTGCTGCCTTCAATTCAGAAACTGGAAGGATGTTTCCAGCATACACCATTTGAATGGTGTAAGTTTTTTACCCCAAACTGTGCAATGGCTTCCTCTTTTACTTAAGGTAAAACCCAGACTTGATAACAGCTTTCAAGGCTCAACTATCTTTTCATGGAAAACTCATCTCCTGCCTTTCTTCCTATACTTGCTCTGATGAGCCTTAACCTCTCACATGCAGGCCCTGGATATACCAAGAGCTTCCCCTGGTCTGATCTTCACAGGGATCTATAAGTTTTAAACTTGCACAGTTTGGGGAGTCCATTTGAGATAAGACAGTACAAAAGTTATATTAAAAAATGATTGTTCAGGATATGAAAGCAAAATTCATCAAATTTGTGAAGTAAAACAAACTGCGATACATCATTATATAATATTGTAGGAGAGTTTGCTGCTACCATTCATGTTGGGTAGGAGGAACACACTTGGATTTCTGTACTGGGAAGCCAGCTGTGGTTTAAACAAAAAGAACTGCAAATCACATAAATCTATGCAACAAATCCAGAACTAAATGATCCTCCAATTGTCCTAAGTAGGTCACTGATCACTCCAGTACAACCTAGCAGGATGGAGGAAAGTATGAGGAAGATATGCATTAAAAGAAGTACATTTAAAAGCAGAGAGCAAGTTTGAATTAAAATTTCTAATTTTTCAAATTTGAAAAACCACAACAAAAAAGGGACAATATGAAAGAAATTCTAGGGCCATGCCAGAGCCTTGGTGAGATTTTGATGTCTCTTTTCAGTGCAGCCTTTCTTACTAAAAACAAACAAACAAACAAACAAACAAAACAAAACTGAAGTAGACGCCCAGTCACCCCTATTTCCTTTCTATATTTTCCTTCATAGCATTTAGCAATGTAATATTTCATTATCCATGTACTTATCTGTGTATTGTCTCCTTCCCAGTTAGAATATCAATTCCCACCCCCCCCCCCCGAGGTATTATTATGTTCCCTGATGAGCTCTGCAGCTAGAACAGTTTATAGGTAGTGGGCTTTCAATAAGCGTATACTGAAAGAGTGGATGGGTGAGTTACATTTACAAATGTTCTTGAAAGCCAACGGGATTAAAGTATTTTATAATGGTATGAGAACAGGAAGGTCTCATTGTTATAAAGACATTCATGATTCAGTTTTGGCATCTCTAAAAGCCTGCTTCCTCACAGAAAGGGTATTTAATTGGAAAATACAGAAGAAGGACTTTGGCAGTGCAAGGAGAGATTTGGCTGGGTTTTAATTATGAATTTGTTAAAATTGGCTTGTACTTTGTATAGTGGCTTGAATGCCGTTCCCATGGTTTTACCTCACCACTGGGAAAAAGCTGGTGACATTTTAAATGGCAATAGATGTTGGAAAGACAAATGGCATACCACACACCAATGGCACCATGCTGTCTCAAACCAACAACAACCCTACTTAATAAAAACAATGTTTCATCTTTCAAATAACAAAAGTTTCTTCTCTAGAACCTAATTCGGCTTTGTCGGTTTGGTCCAGACATGTGATTCTTTTTCCCTTTAGCAGAAGTTGGAAAACTGCCTCCTTGTTGAAGCTGTGCAATTTCTCAGTTCCCCCTGGACAGCTCGGCAGCTCATCACTCACAGTGATGGTTCCATTCACAAATGGCATCATAAAAACATGAAGAGAGATAAAGAACCCATTGTGAAAAGAATCTTTAAAAACCCTTTGGGTCCTTCACATTATAGTCCCAATGAGGAGTGAATAGAAATGTCTTAAAATTGCCCTGTTTTAAATTCCCCCTTGACATGAGAACTCCAAATTGCTGGCTGCAATCTAAGCTTGACAGTCTTCAAATTAGCTAAGCCCTGTAAATATCCTCAGTAAATAGAACAGCTGATTGTTTCCTTTCATACCTAAGGGCTAGAAAATGATGGATGAAAGGATGGGCCGTATCCTAAGTCGGCCATCCAGTGGAATATTGATATACTTGGAATAGCAGAAATATTAGGAAAAGTTAGATCTGCCTTACCTGAAACTGACTTTGACACAGCAGAACTTTACATTTTGGTTATTACACCTATGCGTTTAGCTGTGTGTCAGTGCAGTGTGCTGGGTTATGGTAGATGGCTGAAATATGTACCTCATCAAAATGTCTTCTCCTTTGAGTTAAACTCAGTGGTGCACACACTCTAAGATATATGGACCAGAAGGTCAAGGTCCTGATGAATTTCTTAGGTGTGTAGAGTATAGAAGCCACAGAGTTAGAAATGTGATTCAGTTCACAACTGGGAAAGAAGCCAAATCTAGCTTTCTTCGAAGAGTAAAGTGTTCTCCAAATTTCTCTTTTTAAACTCTCTGGGCACGAACTCTAATGCAATCTTTTTCCTAGTATTTCTCTTATTTCCTCCCATCTTCATTTTTGTGATTCTCAGAGGATCTACCTGCATGGATTAGTTTAGACCAACATTTGTATAGGAAACCTGGCATGAAATAGAACTGTAATGCTCAGGTGATGGTTGCTTCCTCTCCTGTTACCTGTGTTAATAGCACCAGTCTGCCAACCAGTCTGACAAAGTCCTCAGAAAGTTTCCAGTTGTCTCAAACTCCTTTCTTCACTGCGTAATATCTATAGCATATATGTTTTCCCTCAAATCTCTGCATTTTACCTTCTTACTGAGTCTCCATTTCTACCCTGTGAAAATAAAGTATTTTCTAGTGATCGCTTCCATTTATACTGTTCAGCCTTGGATAAAGCCTCCAACACACATCCTGTCACCTGTCATTAAAAATGTGCACTTGTTATATATTTTCATATTTTCCATCACATTATTAAATAGTATATACTCCTTGGTCATTGTTCTGTATTTTCCACAACTGGAGCCTCTTCTGCTTGTGTGGTTACATTTTCTTCTTACCCCAAGGACAACATTCCAACCACATCCATTGAGGCTCTTCCTACATTTCTGTACTTTTACTATGCTTCTTAAATCGGAAAGTTCTTATTCCCAACTCTTCTCATTAAAGACCTTTATATTATTACTTCATTGGGACCTTGTACTTCCTTTATATAAAGAAAAAAAGCAAAACACACACACAGAGAGAGAGAGAGAGAGAGAGAGAGAGAGAGAGAGAGAGAGAGAGAGAGAGAGAGAGAGAGAAAGTGCAACCAGCCTTTTCTTTTGCTATTGATTACAGTACATTTTATCAACATTTTAATTCATTATCTTTCTTTTTATCTATTTGCAACAAATGAATCCTAAACATTTTATATAGACTATACAATTATATCCATTGTATCTGACTACATTTCCTTCTGAATACATTCAAATTAGCTTCAGTTTCCACTGTTACACACAAAGCAAATCATATTGGGCAATCACAGTCCTCCAGGTGGCTATATCAAGTGGCCAGTTCCTAGTCCTCTTCTCCTGAGAGATGTTGTCCTTTCCTTTCCTGAAATATTTATCCATACATCTCACTGGGTAACACATAATCTTCATTGTTAGCTAATCCTGGTTATTTGTATCTATCCATGTTATGAACAGCATCACAGGCCCAGCTTTAAAAACCAACTTTTCTCCAAGAGCTTCCAAGCAATTAATTCCAGACTCTTCCATGACTTCTTGGACATCATAATTGAGACGTTTAAGGGGCATCTCATATTTAAAATGTCTATAAACTAAGCTTATATTTCCAGTTCCAACTGCAACATATACTTTTCCTTCCACTATTTTTCTTATTTCATCAAGAAACATTGTCTTTCCTATAGATCCCCAGATCATCTATTTAATGATGTCGCCTTCAATATCTTTCTTTCTTTGATATCTCTTTCTATGTCCACCAATAAAAATCTAAATGTCAACGTTTTCCCGTGTTCTGAGTCTGAGCAGTTCCTACCTTACTCACCACTCTTTTTCTGGGTCTTGGATTTCATCAAAAGCTTTTGAACTGATATCTGAACTTCATTGCTGTGTCTCCATTATCTACACAACAGAAAAGGTAACCCAATCCTCTTAAGCTCCGAGTTAGATATTAGTCTTCCTTTGTTTCCAAATTCAAGTGGCTTCCCTTAACACTCAGCTTTGAAAACTTTACCTTCACTCACTTTAAAATGTAACTACTTTTCTGATTTTATTCTTCTCCACTCTCTCTATACACATATGTGGTCAGAGCTAAGCCTGCTTCTTTCTTGTTTTTCGGATGTTTCATGCGTTCCTTTTAAAGATCTTTATTATTAATTTTCTTTGCTTTAAATGAGTTTATCAACATGTATGAATCATTTTCTACCTTCCTCATGTCTCTACTCTCATATGATTTGTAGAAGACTTCCTTTAATGTCCTCTATAATTTTGTACTCAATTCAGTCTCCCTTACCCCATACTTTCTGTCCTCATTGCATTTGCACTTTCTGAATACAACTTGCCAACACCTATCTTATTTGTTTCCTTACTCAAGCTCCTCTCATTAGAAAAAAAAATGCTATCTCCAAAACAACTTTTAATCTACTTCATTCTCTGGCATATTCTGAGAGTCGAGAACAGTGCTGAACATGTGGAGGATGTTCAGTAAATATGATGAGTGAACTCTTTTCCATTAAAATAATAACTCCCAAGTTAGCTAATGGAGATGCAACACTTACAACCTACTTTACAGCAAAGCATTGAAATCTTGTTCTATTTTAATTGGATGTAAGGGCAACAGGGGTGATAAAGCTGAGGTTGGAATATTTTGAGAGCTATTATGTGATTGTAAATTACCTTAAACAAGTCTATGATTTTCAGAGGAAATGAAGTCATTGTAATCTCTTAGTCATCAGTGAAAAAAGAGAAAGAAAAACCCAGAAATGATACAATGCAAAAAGTCATCCTGACTGGATAAAAAGAGAGCATATTTTCCTGCTTTGAAAAAAGCTTCAAATTTACTTTTTAAGTCCTAGCCTTTCGCACAAACTTTGACTCTCTTGGCATATTTATTCAATCAAGAAGATTATTATTACAATACAGTGCTTAGGAGTAGTGGCTTCCTGTGGCTTTACCATTTTAAACAACTGATGACATTTACCATAGAGATTATATGTGGATTGTGATTCTGGGGTGTACATCATTGAAGTATCACAGCCTAAGATAAAGTTAGATCTAATATTTTATACCTCACAGCAGGATATGTATTCAAGTTAAACATGTTTTTTGTTGCTGCAACTCCTCAAGCTACTAAAAGCTGTTACTACAAGAAAGAAAAGATATACTAGTGTGTTACCATGACCCTCAGCAAAACCACTACTACATAAACAGAATTTTGAAAGACTTCGTCCTTGTTGTTCTAATATTAAGCTGGATACCACTTGTGTGTTATCATTCTTGAGAATATCTCTCAAAAAGGAATATGTTTTCATATAATGATCAGACAATGTTATAACTTTAAACTATACATATATTCTTCATTCCTAAGAATTATATTTCTTACATGTGGTTATATATTACATCACATAAAAATATAGATGGTTTTAGTAAGCTGATTTCTGTCTTCTCCTGTGATGGCGTTCCTAAACACAATGTTAGTTATGTGTTCCTACTAATTTTTGTTCAGAAGTTAATCAGCCAATCTGGCAACATTTTATGTTAATGTTGCAGTTTATCTGATGTTGTTAATATGATTCTAAACACTTATTAGTCATCATTTTTGAGGTTTTTCCAGATATTTCTGTTGCTCAGCACAGTGGTAGTGGTTGACCCTTTAATAAGGATAATTATTATATATTTATAGATAATCATTTATCACCAACACTATTTAAACAGATGAATATCTGAGAGTGTGGCTACATATTAGAGAAAGTGTTTGCTGAGTATATTTCTATCCTAAGCACTGCAAAGACCACACCAAAACAAAAGAGTAAAAAATAGATGGTTACAGTTGATCTCCCAATGTGTCTGTAATTGGATAAGGCATCCCTAATGGCAACAGATACTTTAATTCTGTAGGTTCCTTCTCGCTCTTCTATCCACCTCCTTTGGAAAATTATTCTGAAATATGGAACATAAGCTTATCAATGAATCAGTAGGAAAGCCAGAGAATATCATGATCTTCTGTTATTTTCCAATGTTCTCACAGTATTTAGAGTCTATAAAAAATGCATAGATTGTCAAAACAGTTGAATTAAGATAAAGTCTTATTTCCCATGACTTAAAATAATTGTTTCTCTTAGATGTTTGAGAAGTTATCTTCAGTTCAGCATCCTGAATGGCACTTTCTGACAATATAATCATTGATGTGTTGATATTTGACTTATGCCAGACAATCAAGGATGTAACATTTACATATATGGACACAAAGTAACTGCAGAGTAGTGTAATAAGCTTGGTAATAGAAGACCAAATAAGACTGAAGGATTATTGAAGGCCTATGGAATCAGGGGAAATACTCACTTCCCATTCATACTTGGAAGAATCTCTTTATTTACAGAAGTTATCTTGCCTTTCTCATGAGCTACATCCTCCATACTTTAAACTACAAGTAATTATAAATGTGAAAGTTTTTCACTCAGAAAAAGATTGTACTATTGTCTTCTATATTTTGACATGGAGATGGGAAGGCTTTTTCCATGGCTTAAAACAAGGACAGCGTTTAGCCAAAGTATAGAAGCTTCAAATAATGTCATCAGACAAGGACTTATTGAAGATCAGTGAGTCAGGCACAACTCAGAGACAGGTTGGACCACCATTGTTTTCTTTGAGATTATCATTAACTTTAATCTATCACTGGATTAGTTCTAAACAAAACAGAATATGCAGGAGAACACAATTTTCCTTAGATTTTATGTCTTAGTCAGTATTATACTTTCCAAAGTATCCCTATCATATTTGTCTCCCCATTGTATACTGGGGTATACAATGTATAACCCATTTTCATTAATTGTTATTGCATTCTTTTCAAGGCTGGACAACCAATTTATATGCTCATCCCTGGTGAGGAACACCTCTCCCACTTCTAGTTTTTCTTAATTGCCTATAGCTTCTTTGAATAATTTTGAGGTCTCTTGGGCTTTTTCCCATCCTCTTTGCCATATCCAGTGATGCCATACTTGTTCATCTTATGGTTGGGCAGTCATGTTGGTAAGACTTTATGGGTGTTACTTCTGACATTACTAGGATACACAATTTCATAGACAACTTCCTAAACCTCTGTCTCTTGACATATTTCATGTAGGCTCAATTTTCTTAACAAATATATTTTATTACGAACTTATTAACTGAGAGTACCTCACTTATAACTCAACTAACCTAAACAATAGGAAACGAAGATTAAAGAATACAATAACGAAACTTTAAGTATATCAGTTCCAAGGAACGATTCTCCTGGCGTAGTCAGGAGGATTTCTTCTGCTGGAACATGGAGCAACCAGAACCTACGGCCCCAACTGGAGCCAGGAGTACCGAAGCCTTCCCTTGAGTGGTTTTTCTCTAGGAGTGTCTTGAAGTGAAGCAATGAACAGCCAAAATTATCCCAAGTCTCCAAAGGCCCTGCCTCTTGCTTTTGGCTCATTTTTATACCTCCTCTCAGCATTTGTTCAAGAATGTTTTTCAGCTGGTTAACAACCAATCTCCCCCACATGGTGGTTCAACTTCTAAGGGGATCAATATCACCTGCTCTCTCATGAGTTTTTTTCTCATCCCCCACTTGTGATCTAAAAAAAATCATGTTTATATTTCCTTCAGTTTCTACTTCCTATTCAATGCTTTTCTCTGAGCTTTATGTGATGGAGTATTTTCTAGATGTATCCATATAGACTGGGCTATACAAATATGCATTTTGATTTGTTGTGGATTTTTGTAGTGGATTCTTTCTATTGCTAAAAGAAGTTTCCTTGATGAGGAGTGAGGATGACAACGATGTTTAGGTGTAAGAACAGAGATATGCTCAAGGATATACTTTTATCTTGTGTCTGAAGGCTCTACAGTATGCTCCAGAGTTTAACCTACTTTATAGCTCTTTGCAAATTGATCCCTTGGTGGAGGCAAGTCCCATGCTTCATTTTCTCAACCTAAATATTACACATTATTTTCCTAAATGCATGAAATACTCTTATAGATGATCGAATGCCTAAGTAGAAATATTGTGAGGGACCATTTTTAAAACTATAAAATGTGTATATCCTATTTATACAATATTTTGTAGAAATTAAGTGGCACCGTAGATATAAAGTATCCATTGCATTGCTAAGTGAACAAAACGCTCAACAGTATTGTTATAATGATGTTGCTGATATGAGAAGGCTGTGTGCATGAGGGTAAAGGAGTACAGATGTAGGGATGACGAATACAGGAAGGTCTTCAGAAGAACTAACACTAGGGCCTTGTTCAGCGTGTGAATACCTGTCATGAAAATCTGTCATAAAAATTAAAACATACCAAACTGAAAGATTTGGCACTACCAAGAATGTTGGAATCATTAACTGAATTTGAAATCATTTATTTTTTTTTCTCTACATAACACCAAAGTAACCACATGGTTACTTTTAGCAGATGTGGTACTAGAAAATTCTCAGGGTCTTCTCACTATCTAAGGGCAAATCACTTAAAATACCTTTGTTCCTGAAATGGAGGAGTTTCCTTCCTCTCTTGCCAAGGTAATGTGAGGAGGAGCTACTTTTAGAGCATGCTACTTCCAAAATTAAAAATGACTCCCATGAGGATTTTCATTATAAGACTATCTAAACTGTTTCTGTTTCACTGCGAAGCCACAGGCATTTCAGTATTAATACAGGTGAAAAAAAAAAAAAAGATCAGGGACACTGTGAATGTAACATTTATATAATCCCTTATTGTTTTGTGATTCCTCTTGCTGTAGGTAGTTTATTGTATATATGTATAATAATATAAATGCACATACAAGAAAATAAAACATCATGGAGATCTCTTGGAATTTTCTGGTCGTGACAGCAAGTCAGAAGCTGCCATAGAGAACACACACACACACACACACACACACACACACACACACACACACACACACATTTTTTCTAGCAATCTCTGACCCAACAAAAGCTACACAAAGCCAGCTCACCACCTGAATGAACTTTCAAAACTGTCACTAGAACTTAAGCCAACTCTGAAATGTACTCACAGCAGGAGGCACAGACCTGATGTTCTTACAGTCATTAATTTGGTGATGCATTTTGATAGAAACCCTGAAGTTCAGTGAAAGCTCCTTAGTGCCGACTGTGGTCTGCAGTCAGCTTGTGCTGAATCTTCCTATCTGTCAGTCCTGATAAAGCAAACAAATAAGTTAAATGTTTATTCACTGCCAAATAACAGAGGAACAAATGAAGTTTGCAATCTACCTTCTACTTGGACTGTTAGGGGTGGTTAAATAGCCTTTTCAAAATGGTGTTATGTTTTTTATGCTCACTTTGGACAAGAAATTAATTCTTGAAGACTTTTGTTCACAGAAATTTGTCACATTAATGTGGGATCAAAAGTACTATCAACAAAATGAAGATGGTTCATGTAGAAACAGCAAGGTGAATAGTGACTCTGCCCACTAGGGACTGATTGCCAGCAGTCAGTATTTGAGAACATCAAGATTTGGAGTTCCAAAGCTCTCACTGTCATCTTTGCTCCAAACTGCAGGTGTCAACAGAGCCTGGCAGCATATACTCACTGTAGACTATTTAGTCCAATGCCAATGCAGAAATAGTGTCACGTGTAGCTGTGAGTGAAAATCCATCAGCCTTTAAGACTGGGTTAGTTTTATTTCTGTATCCCTTATGTACACAAAGGAAACCTGTCTTGAGTAGTCATGATGCCACAAGCTTGTCCAAACCACTACTCTGTTTTCCCAGTCAGATAAAACCTTCCTCTTGTTTGTTTCCATTCCTGCTTTCCAGGCAGTACTGGCAGATTCTGCAGTCTCAGTCAGAAATAGGCTGAACCCCATTCCTTTTTATTCTTCTCACAGATCTGGTACCTACTGTTGTTGTTCTAGCAACTATGGGTGGTCCTTTTCAGGAATGAGCATACCAATTAATTGTCCAGCCCTGAATACACACACACACACACACACACACACACACACACACACACACACACACACACACACACACACAATTAATGAACAAAAAGGTCATACATTTGAAGGAGAGTCTGGAGGGAGGAAAGCAAAAGGAGAAATATTGAAATTATGTTCTTAAAATATCACTAAATTAGAAGGTAAAATACTGTCTAAAACATATAATCTAAGGAAAATTGTGTTTCTCATGCATACTCTGTGTTGTTTAGAACTAATCCAATGATACAATAAAATTAATGATAATCTCAAAGAAAATATGGTGGTCCAGTCTGTCTATAACTTGTGCCTGATTCATTGATCTGCAATAAGTATTCATCTGATGACATTCTATGATGCCTCTATGCTTTGGCTGCTTGCTGACCCAAACTCTTGGTCTAATAAGCTATTACTTGAAGGTTCCCAGGATGTTTTTAAAAGTTAGATACATCTTCGAACTACACCAACTCCATCCTTGGAAGTTTTCTATGCTCTTTTAGATATGTGCTGCTGGACCTTCCTTTGTGAATCATCCTACAGTTAGCTGGGTCTATTAGTTACAGTTTGGGATATTGATCCTCAACATAGTCTCACCTCAGAAAGCCCATCAACTCATTCCAATGCTACTTATTGTGAAATGTTGCCCTTGATGCCTTATCTGGGAATAGCTGTTGGTCTCTGGGGCGTTTGTCTCAACATTTACTCACCTTCAGTCCAGCTGTCAGGAACCAAATGACAGAAATAGAAGCCACCTTGTCTCAAAATGGGACCATTTGTGGTGCTATTCTTGCTCCATGTCCACTCTATGGGATAGACTAGTGTTCTTGGGCACTGAAGTTTGATGAACTACAAATTTCTGCCTCTGTTGCTTTCCTTATGAAGGCATCCCCTCAATGACTCACACTCACAAGCATCTCCCACTTAGTCTCTATTTCTAAATCAACCAACCAAACAAAAAACCCACTAAGGACAACTCTTTCCTTTTTCATTAGCCCATTGATGGGATTTTAGGCCTGAGACCAAACTACAATTAATGACCATTGTTAGCATATATTAGGTAATAAAATCTCACTATAACATTGCCAGCTGCTAAGTCAATCAACTGAGTCAATACTTATTCCTGCTTCCTCCCTGCCCCATAATATTTATAGTATTACACCAAATATCACCTATTCTTTATGTCCTACCCTAACCTCAGCAAACGCTTTCCTTGTTTCTTTAAATTTTTTGTTTTGTTTTATTGAAATAAGATTCTTTTGTCATATGTTTTGTTTCGTTAGACACAAAAGGGAGTAGAAATGTATCCAAATTTAATCATCTTTGAATCTCAAAAGGTTGGACCTGTTCATAAACATCACTGTATTGTGACCTGAAAAGTTGAGTTTCTGGGAAAGATTGCTTCTCAGCCTTGACTCCTTAGCCTGTGGAGGCTAGGTTTCTGTTTGGATACGGTAGGCCTTTAAAGATTTCATGTCATAAATAGTCGAAGTGGTTTGCAGAATACACATGTGGTCTCCACATGAAAAGATGACTTTCATGGCTTCTACCTGATGTGAATAAAAATAATGAACTGGACCACGAACACTAAGTAGCCAAAGAAGAGCTTCCTTTGGTTTTAATTATACACCATCAGGGTTAGGTTCTGTAAAATGCCTTTGTGTGCCCATTGCTTGGTGATTGCCACTGTGCAAAAAAGGCATTATCTGTTATGTGGGTACCCAGCTGATCTTCAGTTGGATTTGAGTCCCACTCCACAGAAGTGATTGTTCGCCTGGTACAGTAAGCCATCTCAATCTGCCATGGTATGGAAGTTCATAAATCCTGGGGATGGGGACTTAATTTTTTTATTTAGCTATATCAACTCTGTCTCTCTCTTTCTCTCTCTGTCTCTCTCTCTCTCTCTGTCTCTGTCTCTGTCTCTGTCTCTCTCTCTCTCCCTCCCTCCCTCTACCTTTTCTGTCTCTGTCTCTGTCTTTCTCCCTCTACCTTTTCTGTCTGTCTGTCTCTCTCTCCCTCCCTCTACCTTTTCTGTCTCTGTCTCTGTCTGTCTCTGTCTGTCTCTACTGTTTCTGTCTCTGTCTCTGTCTCTCTCTCCCTCTACCTTTTCTGTCTCTGTCTCTCTGTCTCTGTGTGTGTGTTTGTGTGTATATGTACTTATAAACAGTTAACCACTTCTATTCTTAATCAGAGAACCCTCTCTTGCCAGTGACTGTGGTAAATGCATTCCCTTCCAGCTAAGGGGACATTGCAGAAATGGCATAAAAATACAAGATTCAAAAGACAGAGAGAAAGGGGTGCAGAATCCCACCATACCAACTTTCAAGACCTGTAGGTGGTCACACTGGGATTACACAAGAAGAAACACATAAGTAGCCATGTATGGGTTGAGGTGGGCACAAGAAGCCCTACTCATGGATAAATTCTTTCCTGCTAATAGATTCAGGGAAAGGGTAAAGCATTACCCTCAGCTGTATAGCCAGCACTGCCATCCGGTGTTCACACAGACGGTCCTGCTTGAAAGAAATGGATCACAAAGAAAAGTCAAAAGTCAAAAGTCAAAAATCTAGGAAAGTTATGGTAAGGACAAAGGTTGGGTACTGGCAAGGACCAGAGCGGGAATCTAAGAAAAGATAAGGAGAAAGATAGTTAAAATGTGTTATGTACATGTATGAAATTGTCAAAGAACTAATTTTAAAAAGACTTTGAGGCAAATATATCTGGAGTAGAATGTACAATCAGCAAGTTTTCTATTATTTACAAATTGCTAAGTATATCTTGTCAAAACACTCCCTAAAAATACTGCACATTCTCTCAATCATGCTAAGAAAAACACAATCACTCAAGGAAGAGTTTGCCTACAGAATGTCACACCCTTCTAAATAAAGTTTTAGGGAAAACATATGCAATACTTTGTTCCATTTTTTCCTCTTTCTAAAATTAACCTGTCATGGACATGCAAAATAGTTTTTTAAAAAGTCTCATTAGCACATGCTTTTATAAATAATAGGAAATATTGCTGTATAACTTGTTACTACAGAAGATGCATGACTAAGTATAAGTTTAAACTGTTCTTTCTTTCTTCTTTGTATTTTTCCTTTTAACCCAGTTTATTACATAGTCCATCAAAATTTCCACCATGACTCCAACATTTGTACTGAAAGAATTCTAGCTTACTTTAAATCCTGAAACATTGTCTTTAAACAATGGTGTAAGCTGAGTGGAAGACAAAGCAGTGCTTGCAATCAGGAAGCCTGATTTTTATCTCAACCCCATCATCTCCTTTCGATGTATTATTTAATCTGCTTCTCAGCCCTTATTTGACCAACACAAAGGATTTGAAATCCACTTGGTTGCAGACACCTCTCAACTCTAACACACTATAATCTGCAATTTCAACTCTGGGTTCTTTTTGCTGACATTCATATTAGGTTTTTCTTAAAGCAGTGATCCCAGTGGCCTTTTACTTCTGGTCAGAAGTAGAATTCCTAGAATTTCCTTCCCTTCCTAATCGTCTTTTCCACCCTAAATATTCAGATTTTTTCTTTAGGGTCCTCCTCTGTACCTAGAAAGATTGTGGCCACTTAAGAGTGAGAAGCTTGTTCCAAATGTGACTAACTCTGCCCATGTAGCAAATGGGGTGCACTTCCCTCTCATCGTGTATGAAATGGAAATAATAATGCAATTCCACCAGTTTTTAAATGTGAGAGTTAGTATGATGAAAACAAAGAGTAAATATGAAATATTAAGTATATGTGTAGTATGTTATGATTAATTAACACAGGAGCATGCACTTCTGTGTAATCTAGCCTAAGCAGCTCATGTTCTGTTAAAATAAGTTTCTCTGAGAAAAAATTCTGTAATCAAAAATAATAGCCTTGTATATCTTCTGAACACTTTGCCAGCCTACTGGGGAAGATGTCTTGACTGTAAGAAAAGCCCATGGCAGCTCACCAATTTATTACACTTTCTGGCTTTGTGAGTAAGGACAAGAGGGATCTGCCTAAATTTGTCCTCCTTTGGGCTAAACTGTTCTATATATACTTAAATTATGAAAGCTTTTCAACATGCAAGGAATGTGCATCAGGTGAGTAGATCTTTATAGTTGGAACAACATCTAGAAGCTAGGATGAGAAGAAAGGGATTTAACACTAATCCTGTAAGATTATGTTGTACAATGAACCGTGATACTGAGGAGTAGAATACTGTGAATGAGAAATAATCCCAGCTTAAGATGACATAATGAAAGCTTTGATGTCTCTGAAAAGCTGTCCCAAACTAAGACATAAAGAACATTATTAATCAGGCCAAGCTACCAGATCAGATTTTACCATCTTCAAGCCTTTGGGGGGAAAGAGCAGAGGAAGTGTGTCCATGCACACTGAGGCATTGTTCTGGAGACATAAGTCTTCACATTCAAGAGCCCCAGTCTTTATATTTGCTGAATTAATAACATAAGTGACTTTGTTATTTGGAAGACTGAACAATAATGTTTACAGTAAACTTGACACGATGCAGGGGGTAAATATTTTCTAAATTGTCAAAGCATCAAATATCCAGTATACATATTTGATTTTATATTTATGTAAACTCTCTGTATGTTCTGCAATGTTTTCTAAGTCTCAAAAATTAAAATAAGATATATGATTTTTATGTTTAAGTTCCAGTCTCACACACTTAAGATATACCTTTCCTTCCTCATTCTTATACTAAATGGTTGCTGGTTTTCAATTTATCTAATTTTAGTCTACTAGATATTTTAGATAAGAGATCCTACAATGGCATTTCTCTAGGTTTAGATACTGAAAACTATAATGATCCAATTAATGCCTATCTCTTATTTGGTATATCAGGATTTCTGTTTTCATTGATTGATGAACGTTATGGCTAGAGTAGTTGACTATAAAACAAGAGCGAATATATTCTCTGATTCTATCAATTATTTTATGATCACACACACATTCAATTCATTTCCACTGTAAAAGACAGAGATGGCAATTCTTGATTACATATTTTCATTACTATTATTAAATGACTATGAAGAACATTAGAAAATATGTGAAATTATACCAATACAAGAAATTGTGAACCTGTAATCTGTAATTAATGATGCAGATGATTCAGCTGTTCTCAATTTCATTTGCTTTTAGCCATCTAATATCCAAATTCATGTTTTTGTAGTAATTAGGGCTCACCTGGGCTAGTATTCATGTGATGTTTCTATCAACTTTAGCTTAGCACCCAAATTAATTTATTTTTAAAGAAATCTTAAATCAGTGTAAAATGCAAAAAAAAATGTTTCTTTGAAAAATAGAAGGCATTAAAAATGAATTCAATGAAAAAATGTCTTCAAATTCTAGCTAGATCTTAATGCTTTCTATGTATCTGATCTACTTTCTTAAAATTAAAACTATAAATGAATAGATGCTATAAAGTTATTAAGAAATCACACCAGCTTCACACCAAGGCTTTCAATGAGATGTAAACCAGAAGTATTGATTGGTATTTAAAAAGAGAATAACGTTCTTACTATGTCATTCTCTGCTATATTTTAAAATTATCTTGCCTGCCATCTGTCAGACATGCCTACCATTTGGGGAAAATTGGCTGCAGCATAGAAATATAATGTGCTGGGAATTTTAGTAACTTGGCATATTAATAATATTCATGAGCCTTGGGTTTTTAACTTCAACTATAGGTGCTGGGATAAAGTGCAGAGGATGTTGTTCCATGACATACTGTGTTCTCCATTTTCTTGTATCTGTGCAGAATAGAAATCATCCCATTTAGTAAATATTTGAGAATATTCAGGTTCCTTTTGCAGAAGAGCTATCTCACTAATGAACACATTCTATACTAATAAATAAAGTCATTCTAAACATCCGTTGACATCACCAATTCAAGAAATTGTCAAGTGTATAGAAAACCACCAAATTCACATTAATATTTCCTATAGTAGAAGACTATATTTAACTGTATCTGAAAGGATCAGATATTCATTTATACTCAGATGTTCTGTCCCCCATGGTAAAGTGCTACACAAATATCTTGGTTGATAGTGTGCCTTTCCAAAAGGAAAGCAAAAGGATACATTAGCCTACTTCCAACGAAGTTTTTGCAAGCACAACAGAATAAATATAGCATTAGATGGACTTTGGAGGTCATTAGTCTTGTAATTGATAGATTCTTAGTGATTTACTGATGGCTTGAAATTCAGGCCCTAGCAACACCCCGCACTCTGCAAAACAGGTCATTTAAGTTGGTGGATGACACTGACCAATGCTTTTCACTGCATCTTTTAGACCCCTGTTTTCTGAAGAAGTGTGACTACACTTCTATAGTCACACACATCACACATTAGTATAAGGCAGGCAGATATTCCCTGAGTTTATCTTAATTCACTCTTACAGCTTTGCTTAAGGTCTGTTGTATGAAAGGGCTATAAATACAAAAATATATTTATAGCCTTATAAAATGTTAACATAAAGCCCAGCACTACATAGTGCATTCAATTTTCCAATTATTTATAACAGCACAATAAATGTTCATCACAATGTTCACAGTGAAGACCTTGAGTTAGAATACCAAGCAGACAGCGTTGATCAGTAATTTAAGTGGGATCATCTTACCTGAGACCCCCTTGGGGTCAGGCACACCAATTTCCATCAATATGGTGCTATCACGTTGTGTCTTACCCATGACTGTCCCAAGACCCCTCATCTTCTTGTTCCACATTAGTGCGTATTTATCTATCTTCCTTCTCATTTGGAATTATAATTCCCACTCTGAGAGCCTTGAATGCATCAATAATTATCACCTCAACTTATGGCTACTTCTACTCCACATCATTCTGTAATTTACCTTGGCCTAAATTCATTGGATATTATTTTTGAATCAGAAATACCTTGTGATATGAAAAGATCTGTACAACCAGCAACAGATTTAGGGTCCTAGGTAGTTTGTTTTTCTCCTAAATCCAGACCATGGATATACATTTTATAGGAATAAAGGTATCTTTAAAATAAAATTGAAAGAAAAAAGTACAGCTTGCTTGTTTGACACTAAAACTGATCACTTTTTAATGAAAAAGAATTCTCAGAGTAAGTCATCAATATGGATGCAGAGTAGCTATGGTTTCTCTCACACAGGGTAAATTAAATTGAACATCTCAAGGACAAACATCAATAACAGCTTAAATAAACAGAATGTGTTGAGATGAAATGTCACTCCATTTCTATTTCAACCTCCTGTGCAAATGCTCCTGCCAATATGTGGTTTGGGCTTTGGAAAGCAAACATAGAAGTTATTTATTATCTTCTAAACCATCAAATGGTAATCATTATAACTTATCACTATAAATTGATGAAGGCCAATTACTGCCTATCCTCATAAATCCCTCAAACTAGACTCACATATATCTGCATTTTAATTAAAGTGAGCTAGTTCAAGGTACAGAAGTACCTTCAGTGTTCTTATCCACCTCCCTTTCACACATGACATATCAGTGTGTCCAGGAGTCTGAAAGCTCTGAAAACCACCTCTAGAGTCTCTAGAATCAGTTTCTACAGGATCTACAAGGTGCTGAGAAAAGAAGTTTTTACAATAGTATGTGGGATTTCCTTTGTATTTCTGTAACTAAACAGCTGTTTCTGAGTTACTCTAGCGTTGGGACTTAGCTCTGCTTCAGGTCCTTTGTTCATTCAAAGTACAAAATTCTACAAATCTTCCCACTGACTAACTTCATACTGCCCTGTGCACATGGAACTTATGACAGATAAACTCATGTCTAGGTCTCATAGTGGTGCACACCTGTAATCCCAGCACTTGGGAGACAGAGGCAGGGGTATCTCTGTGAGTTTGAGGCCAGCCTGGTCTACAAAGTGAGTTCTACGACAGCTGGACCCTGTATTTCAAACAACAATTAATAACAAAGAATGAAACTTTCTAAACAATCTGTTCTTTTTTTTAAAAAAAAAGCATCTTTCTTGGGAGCCATTGGTTGCAGGTGTTGTAGAAGCAATTGGAGACTGTTTGTACCCTATTTCTCAGGTTTTTCTCTAACAGGTCATGTGGCTTTGCCTAAGACACTGGATCACCTCACAGTTCCTTCATCTCTAAATCAGAGTGAGGCAACTTGTTCCTTTTAATCTCCTGATTTCCATCTATTACTAAAAACTTGAGTCACTGATGAATTTACACACAAAGTTATATACCTGCAGTGACACTGTGGCAATGCAATACATAGCACTGGGACATTGAACGTTTAATGAAAAGAATTGGAAATGCATATGTTAATCTCCTTTAGATTCTATGACTTATGTCTGTATTTTAATCTACACAGCATCTTTCTTTCAAAAGAAATGCAGATAATATTTGTAAGTCAACTAAAATCACTTTGTATTGGCACAGCATTTAATCTTTAAAATCACTTCACAGATTGCCTATGACAATGAAAGTGCTGTCAGTATTGGCATTCAGTGCAGGGACTGAAAGAGTATATCAAATTAATGTAAACATCAAGTGTAGCAATCTGGGCTTTTTGCAAAGGAGAAAAATCATTTCTCAGTAGATCTGTTTTTTAAGCAAAGGAAATAACATATCAAGTTATTTTTAGCTATTATTATTCCATGGCAAAACAATCTAAAACATGGGATCTTAGGACAATAGGATACCTAACAATTATTTCTAGTGATTTGCGGTCTGGAATCTGGCAATTCTTTTGTTGGCATCATAAGGAGTGGCTCCTTGCAGACCCTGGACCTCCTCTGTTCAGTCATTCACTATTTTCTTTTATTATTACTAATTAATTTATTTATTCACTTTACATCCTGTTCATAGTCCCCATCCCTACTCTCCTCCCAATCCCATCCCCCCTCTCTTCCCCTTCCTACTCCCATATTTATAAGAAAAGGGAGCCCCCCTTCCCATCCACTCCAGATCATCAAGTCATATCAGGACTGAGCACATCCTTTTTCCCTGTGCCCTAGCATGACAATCTTGCCAGGGGGAGTGGTGATCAAAAGGTAGGCAACCAAGTCCATGTCAGAGACAGCCCCTGCTCTCCTTACTAGGGTACCCACATGAAGCCTTAGCTGTATACCAGCTATATCTGTGTAGGGTACCTAGGTCCAACCCATGCATGGTCCTTGGTTGATGTTTCAGTCTCAGTAAGCCCCTTTGTGCCCTGGTTAGTTGGCTCTTTTGGTCTCCTTGTGGAGCTCCTGTGACTTCTATTCCTTTTCTCCTTCCTCTCCCTTTTCCACAAGACTCATCGTCCAAGGTTTGACTGTGTGTCTCAGTATATGTTTCGATCTGCTCCTGAGTGGAGACTCTCAGAAGACAATTCTGCTAGGCTCCTGTCTGCAGGGATAGCAGAGCATCCTTAATAGTGTCAGGGTTTGGCTCTCTCATGTGGTAGGTCTTTGGTTGGGCCAGGCATTGGTTGGATATTCCCTAAATCTCTGCTCTATCTTTATTCCTGCACATCTTGTAAGCAAGGTAAATTTTGGATCAAATTTTTGTGGGTGGGTTGCTCTTATCCTCCTTCTACTAGGAGTCTTGTCTAGTTAGAAGGTATCCTTTTCGGGTTTCATGAACCTTGCTACTAGGAGTCTCTGCTAGAGTTCCCCTCATATCCTCCCAGAAGCCTACTCTGACTTAGGTCTCCAGCTTGTCACAGTCATTCACTATTTTCAATTCATGGGACTAATGCCCTGTCATCCCAGATGGTCTCTAACCTCACTGTGTGATGATGCAAAGTCCTAAGCAGAAGAAGACAGAAGCTGCTAACTTTCACTGTGGCATGATTGTGCCATCAGAGCTGCATCAGCTGCTGTGTGATGATGCAAAGTCCTAAGCAGAAGAAGACAGAATCTGCTAACTTTCACTGTGGCATGATTGTGCCATCAGAGCTGCATCAGCCTGCTCGAAGGCAGGTCAGAAAGCTATTCCTAGGGGGAAAATTAAAGAAATAGTCTTCACCTGTTGATGACAAAGGTAACAACAAAGCTACGTTACCACAGAAAGGGCATTGGAAGGAGTTGGTAACTATACCAGTTTGCCATGCCAATGAAGCTGTTTCATATTGACCACTTGCAGAAAACACTTATCGCCATAGTCTTAGCATCTCTGTGTTCAAACACTATGTAATAGGAAAGAAGTCTTATAATTAACTAAACCCCACATACTCAGAGCTCTTAAAAGTCTTGTAAGGTCACAACTTTCCATGTTCATTGTAGTGCTATTCACAGTAGCAGATATGGAATTAATCCAGATGTCAATGGGCAGATAAATGGGTGAAGAAATATGTACATATATGCATATATATGAACTTTATTCAGCTATAAAAAACCAAAATCATGTAATTTGAGGGAAAATGAATAAAACTAGAGATGAGTGTACTCAACTAAATTAACCAGACTTAGAAAGACAAATATTACATTTTTTTTCTTATTCAGAAACTAGACTTGAACTAAAATTTAAAAAGCAGAAAAGTGGGAGTGCTATTTAAGAAGGGAATGGAGATCATCAGAAAAAGTAGAGTGACAAGAGAGGGTGATTGGAGTGAACATGAACAAAATACATGACACACGTGTACAGAAACGCCATAATAGAATTCATTTTGCACAATTAATATATACTTATATATGATGAACACTAGTGAGACTATTACTGCATGTTGACCCACAATGGAACATCATTACATCTTCAGCTAGTCTGGACTTAGAATGTGACCAATAAAGAGGTGAATATTCATTGATTTATCAGAAATGGACATTCTAAGCCAAATTGAGCCCCTTAACAGAAACTCATAATGCTGTGTTGATTGTATGTACAAACATAACCCTCTTTAGATTCTAAACCTATTAACTGGCTTGGTATCTTTGCTTGAGTCTCAACATGGCTAGAATGCACAAAGATATCTCATGTGCCTCCTAAATTTTGGCTGTCATTTCCCCCAAAATGATCCTCTTGGCTGGCAGTCAGTTCCCAAGAAGCTGATGACAAGTTTGACATCAATAAACTTCTATGCTTCTATGGAACTGAGCACTCTGACTTTCCCAAATCTTCAAGATTCAAAGTATTACCATGTTTGGCACTTTACATGGATGCTCTATACAGACTCTGACTCCAAGTGCAGAGACTGTGCTCTGTCAAGGAGAGAAGTGGGAAATTTGTGGGTTTTTATGTTATTTGTCAAAGACGTTTTACAAAACACTTTGCTCTGTTGCTTGTATTCATGTCTCAAAAAGTAGTTCCTGCGTTTGCAAAGTCATTTCAAACTCAACTCTTATTAATTTTTCTAATTGACCAGAATAGCATCAGGTACTCAAATGATGCCCTTTTTCCTTTTCACTCTCTCTTCACACAAATTAGCCTGTGAGGAACCTTCTCATGCCTCACTCCAGAAACTTTACTCACTAAAAACCAGAAAGAGCATTTACGTAAGCAAATAACACAGGGGAAATATACTGAGCTGGCAGGCCCACAGGCCAAGATTTGTTTGAAGTTTAGATTAGGCTCAGCCAGGTATATGACTCAATAAAGTTTGTTGATATTAATATTTATATTCTAGCATCAAACTCAAGATTATCCCCTTTGAAACATGTGAATAGTAATCTTACATTATCCCCTAACCCTATGAAACTTAATTGAAACAGAATCCCCACAGTGGAAAGAACTTAGATATGAATTGAAATCCCATCACAGCCATAAAACAGCAGCATGCTTTCAAGGTTTTTCCCCCTTCGGCAGAAAAATGACAATATAATTCATTTGTAGAGTTATAGAGGAGCAAAAGAGGAAATGAATAGAAGGAAACTTGCAGATTCTACTATGGCCTATCAGCCTTATGATACAAGGGCACCTATGCTTAACAGCCAAGGAGCCTACATTGGTTCCCATGAGCTGTAGTTCCCTCACTGGCCACTGTGGAGATCAGGCTCTGTTCTGCTCTGCTGAGTTACTGATTAGGGTGTGAAATATCCCTGGGAGACTGTACTTAGAAAGCACCTTTTGACTCTTTTGTGAGTGCAAAGAGAGAGGCAGGGTGTCATTTCCCCCAAATGATTCTCTTGGCTAGTGGTCAGTTCCCAAGGGGCTGATGACAAGTTCGACGCACATATTTGTGCATGTAGATAACACCAATGATGACATACAGGTTATTAACATCTGTGCAAGTAAAATGGTACCACTTACCAAATTATATCAATGTAGACTGGTACATATGAGTGTAGTAAAACTATATCAGAAAAATGAACAAAACAAAAAGCAGGCCAAATGACATACTGCACAAAAATGCAACACCCTCACCTAGACCACATTAACAGAAAAAAAAAAAAAAAAAGATACCTATCATGACATAATAACAACCCTCCCACCTGCCATCTAACAACTAGATGTGTGCATTTATCAAGAGAACTCCTGATGGTCCCCAAGGCTTCAGCTCAGCAAGTTCCCCATGGACTGACACCACTTTGTCGAATTGCCATCTGTCTATTCATCTGTTTGTCTGGCCAAATGCCCATTCCAGGCCTGGCTCAGTATCTCATCTATAGTCTATTGTCTCTGTAGCTGGGATTAACATTCATTATGGCCTCCATTAATCCTCATTTCTTTCTTTCTTTCTTTCTTTCTTTCTTTCTATCTTTCTTTCTTTCTTTTTTTACACATACATTTATATTACTACACATATATACAATAAACTATCTACAGCAAGAAGACCTATGAAACAACGAAGAATTATATAAATGTTATATTCATAGTGTTTTGGTTATTTGTATTTGGTAGCCTTGAAGAAAGCATCTTTTCTATCTTGGTGCATCTATAATTCTGAAGGTAAATCCATATCTATCATATCTCATTATTTAGAAACTGGACCACAAATATTATTCCTTGCTTGTTTAACCATTTTCCCCAATTTTATTTGGGCCCCTACAAAGGAATCATTTGTTCCAAATCAGCCAGAAGAAACATTAACACCCCATCTCCCTTATGGGGAGTTCAGTACGTTTTGGTTGCTTTCTTGGGCAATAGATGTTTCTTTTCATTGGGAGTTGGTTATAAGTTATCTGAAAACAAGGCTGGATTAAGGACTCTCTCTTTTCCTTTATCCTTCATTCTTAGGTTTAGAGATAGGGGTTGAAAAGAAAGATGGGGGAATATAGAAATACTTATGGGTGATGAGACAAAAAGTAGATTAGTGAATCTACTCCTCAACTTAATGCCTTAATTGTTACTCTCAAGGTTATTTTTAATTCATTTGTGTAGAATTTTGCCTATAGATGCAAAATAAGTTTAATTTTTGATACATTGGAATAGAATTCAAATTTAAGATTATTATTCTCACACACACTATATATTTACCCTCTAATGTGAGGTATTGAACCCATACAGCTCAAGTGGAACACAAGACTTACTTCCAATACTTCCAAAGTGCAAATGCAGAATGTTTAGGATAAATAACTTATACAACTTAATTGTTAGTTGATCAAATAATGGTCATACCAATTACTACTCTATTTTTATCACAAGAATATACATCCTACGTGTGACAGATAGATATGATTCTATAAAATATAAGATAAAATAATTAGATAAAGTCTTCAAAAACCTCAGAGACATACAGAATATGGCATTTAAAGATTTTTTAAAATTATTTTAAAGGTTTATTTATCCTCTTGTAGCCATCCAACAAGCTACAGATTGTTGTTTGATGTGTAATGTGTGATTTAGAATAACTATATTAGTTAAAATTGTAAGAAGAGAAACTGTAATTACTGGTGGCCAGCTATCAAAATACATTGGGACTACTTGGAAAAGTATAACCAATCAGAGTGACATGGATTGTGAAATTTATCATTATTCAATAAGTTCTGACGCTGTGGAAAGATATGTATCTTTCTGGTTTAGGGTGTTCACAACAATCATGATATATTAAATGGTAATTTTTATATATCAAGTATGTTTTTAATTGGAAATTTTTAAGTGGTATGTTTTTTAATTTCTATTTGTTATTGTTAAGGTAATTAAGAAAAAGAACATGAACTAATATATGATGTCTCTTTTACAAAGTGCTTTAAAAGTTAAAAAACAAAGAGGCCTTTAGGAAAGCATGAGACATTAGCCCAACATTTGCTGGACACTAGGAAGGTGCACATTTCTGGGCCCCAGAAACAAAACTGAGGGGATGACACAACGAAACCAGCCCTCTTGGAAGGAAGACAGCCAATAACCCAATGCAGCACTGAACGTAAAGGACGAGGCAGAGACGTCCACGTGAACGCGGCGAGCTTTGGTGGGAAGATGGAGGAGTCCTCGCCCCGAAAGTGACACTGAGGCAGATACGTGGCGGAAGTGGCAGGGGTGTTCAACATCATAAGGGACACTGTACTGAGGAACAGACAGGAGGCAAGCAGCGCACAAGCCCAGGAGGAAGAAGCCAAGCTTGAAATATGGAGAGGGAAGTGATGCAAATGAGTTTGGAAAACGGATGGAAGAAACCAACACATATCAGAGCTTTGCTTCCTAAGGAAAGTGGGTTGCTTTCCCCTTTACATTTGCATCACTTAGAAGTCCAGCAAAATTTCACCTTGCATTCCATATTTCACAAATGCTGTAGACCTGTCATGTACCAGCTACTATATTCCCTGTCTAAGACTACACCACTGACATGCACTCATCCTCCTTCTTGATTTCTCAAGGACCTACTCATAGTAGCAGGACCTGTCTTTGCTTAAAAGGATGAACATATTTTCAGAAAGAGGAGGCTTATTTCTGTCCTCTTAGAGTTTTATCTGGGTGTAAATTGATTTTATTGCTTCACATGCTTTATATACACAATAATGACTCCATGTTTCCCCTTCTCCCTCCTTGCTACTAACTACGAGGCCCTGTGTGTGTGTGTGTGTGTGTGTGTGTGTGTGTGTGTGTGTGTGTGTCTGTGTGTGTGTGTCTGTGTGTCTGTGTGTGTGTGAAGCACAAAAGAATTTTGATGTTGTGAGCCAATTCTTTAATGGCTGAGCCATAAAAACATGTTAATGTAAGTCCTTCCAATCAGAGAGAAATAAGCTTTATTAAGTATGTAAGAAGCATCAATAAGATGACTCACTGCCAAGACTGAAAACCTGAGTTCAATCCCTGAGACTCACACAGTCAAGGAGAGAGCTGAAGAGAGCTGCCACACATTGCTAGCATACATGAGTGCGTGGGCACATGCATGAACCATGAGCTAATAAATAAATAAATGCTTAAAAATTAAAATAAAAGAGAAATAAAAGGAAAAAAAAAGAAAGAAAGAAACTTGAAAGTCAGTGGTTTAAGTCCCCTAGATGGGGAGACCTGGTGGCACTCAGAGGAAGGATAGCAGGCTACCACCTATGAGCATATACAGGGGGAGGAAGTCCCCCTCAGTCACAGACATAGGGAAGGGGAATAGGAGGGAAGCGGGAGGGAGGGAGGAATGAGAGGATACAAGGGATGGGATAACAATTGAGATGTAATAAAAATAAATTAATAAAATATATTTTTAAAAAATTAAAAAAAAGAAAGTCTGTGTATTTATGTGGCTTGAAGTTTTTAAAGGAACTGTGAAGCTGCGCTTTTAATTTAGATTTTTGCTTTTGCCTATACGTTCTTTGTACTCACCAATGTTAAGTCTTTATACCAAATTACAGCTTTTCTATTTGGTATATTATTTTGTTGACAATGAATAGGTCTTACACTGTTTAAAAAAAAAAAAAGAATTTTGATGTACTTTGCTACTAATGACTGACCAAGAGTAGAGCTGAGAACTAAACAGAGGAATTGACTTAGTAAATTCAAATGCTTTCCCTTTGGGGACCTCTGAATTTCTGAGGTGCAGATTTGGGCGAATCAATGGACTGCACGCTTTTAAAAAAAAAACAGACGTATAAAATTCAGTCTCCTTGGCTGAGAACAGTTGTTCACGGATATAAGTAAAACAAGTAAAATTTATTTCATAAAACAAAGTATAAAATATTATGTGACTCATATTCCATATCTTAGAAAACCAGCTGTTTTTTCACATACTTCATTAGAGTATCCTTACCTAAGTATACAACTAACAATGCTACTCATACAAATGACCTATGCTAGTCCCCTGAACCTAAAGAGACCTGCAATTGTATTTCTATTACAAGATTCATTATAAAATTATATTATAGAGGTTTTTTTAATACTTAAGTGTCTAAAAAAACAACCCCTGGCACAGTAATATAAATCCATGAATACTTTCTAGTTAAAACACATGGTAGCTGATACTTGGAAGCTCCAAAACACAGTACTTATACAATTGACACATTTTTGTTTGCATTGTGGGCTAAATTCTTAAATGACACTATTGAGTGACACTGTCATTCTTACTTTATGTCCCAATGCTCTTCTGCAATGATACATAGATGAATCAGGAAAAGCTTGATCTACCAAAGGTGGTGTTTTCTGATATATCTTCAGCGCAGTGCACACTTTTGAAGTAGACCAGGTGCCATTTTGAGACTATTTTCCTCACTTAGAAATTAATACAGGAATCACTAATATATGTACTTCTCCGTATTGTATACACTTGTGTAGTGTGTGTGTGTGTGTGTGTGTGTGTGTATAAAATCTTATCTATATTTCCAATAATTTAGAGGCCTTAAAAACTTGTCTTAAAACAAACTATATTTGACAAGTGAAGAATAAACAAAAGACTATTTGATGGTTCAAATATTTATGTATATCAAAACTGAACAAACTAGATATATAACCATTTTAGTTTGGTAGACAGATGCTATAGTTCCTATTATACCATTAAATATGGCAAGATAACAATTAAACTGAAAATACAGCCCTATGAAAATGACTCTTGGTAGTTAAGTCTAAAAAAATAAACTCTAGGTTTTTTCAGAACAAATGGAAATATCTTAGTCATTGTTACATTTAGGAATCTTGGAAAGTGATCTCTGGCCAGTGTCATCTCGGCTCTATTACACTTCTGACTGTTCTTCCTATGGTAGACTCTTCTCATCATGAAGTGTCTAATGTTATCAGACATCTTCAGCTGAGTATGAGACAATTACTGTTATGATTGGGAAGTTATTAATGCCATGCATGACCTGTTCAATGGATGGGAAATTGAAAGTAAGCTGTTTACTTTTATATCTTATTAAGGAGGGAGTTTGAATGACACAGTATTAATTTCGTGAAATAGAAAATGTCTAATATAATCAATTGTAACTAGTCCTTCCTACAATAGACTTAGATTCCAAAAATATATTTCATATTAAAAAATTACTCAGAAATTGCTGTTCAATGCCACTTTACATTTCTTTTTATACATCTAATGTGCTCAGAACAGGAGTTGTGTTAGTCTGGATTCAGGTGGTGTGATCAAAAGAGAAAGTGAAGAGATTGGGGGGGTGGTATCAGTCAAATGAGACATCCATGGGGGGGCCAACACTAAAGAAATAACTGACACCCTAAAACAGTGTATTATTCTTAACATCTTTTCTCAATAAATAAGAACATAGACCCTCCCACCTTACCTTGGCCTTTTCTATAGCTGTCAGGGAAATAAACATTCTCACCTCACTAATTGTAACATCAGAGAACGGGTTTCAAGACAAGCAGAATGAAAGAATTGGGTGCACAGTAAAGAACAAGCTGTATGCCTTCAGCCTTCCCTGTGCCCAGAACACACAGAAATGCCTTAGGAGAGACCTTTCTACACACCACTTTCCTACTGTTTTCTCATGGGCCAACAATATCTAATATATCTTCTATGAAATGTCCAAGTAAGACACCGTAGCCTGGAACTCAGTCCTGCTGTATGTGACTCAATAGCACAAACCACACCTTTATTGTGTCAACTCATATGATGCCACAGGAAACTCTATTCCTTAGAGAATACATGGGAGTATTTAAAGACATTTGTATGCCACATCTAATTAAAGGGAACTTGCTACTAAAGTCCAGTTCACACAGCCTAGGGATACTGCTAGGCACTCACCACAGACACATTCCCAAAGAAGAATACTATTTCTCAAGAAGTCTCTACTGTGCAGGCTGGTGTAACTTCTTTATACAAATACTATTTAAATGGCATTGTTTTTCATTATACAGTCAAGATTTAATTTTTATCTTACTTACATTTTTCTTGTTTGCAAATACCCATGTAATATATTGGCTTTAACTTATGAGCATAGATTATTTTTTAAAAGGATAAGTACACTTAAAACCATAAGAAAACCAATTATCTTCAGAATAGCAAGTTTAGAATTTTTGGATTATTAGGATCTGTGCTGGGTTCTGAAAGGAAAGATTATGATGAAGGAAAATAACATGTCCCACTGCTTTGTTTCAGTGGCTGTCTCTGGTTCTGGAAAGCATGAAGTATTGTGGTATCCACAATGCCCTGGCCTAGTATCCAGCTAGTCAAATTCTCAAACAAAGATGTTCATATACTCTTCTTGTCTCACTTTTGCAATTCTGAAGATTTTTTTATCTGTCCTCCTCCTTGCAACTCTGAGAGACCTGCCCCACATAATGCAAACATATTACTCTGTCTTTCTGAGATATATTTCTTTTCTATTTTTTCCTGGTTAAATCTCATTTATTTTACTTATATCTGCTCAAATATTTTTCCTCAAAGATATTTCCTCTGATCACAGACTAGGTCAGTGTCCCCACCCCCACATAACATTATTAACTCCCCCATTTCATACCCTTTTTAACAACAATTATGCATTAATTTGGGTGATTCACTCTACCAATTCTAAATGGCCTGATACTTTCAGGGATATTTCATCAGCAATTGTTGAATAAGTAAATAAGGATCAAAGTTATTAATTTGAAGTTGCATTGCTTAGAACAGCCTACAGAATTATTTTGCGACATTATTGTGCAGGATAGCTAAAGTCATTGCACTATTCATACAGCTTCTTGCATAGTTTGGTTTTACAAGGACTTCTTTCAAGTTTAATTGATAGTTCATATTCAGAAGATTCAAGGAATTCTTTTACTTAAAAGACGTGTTTGTGAAGTCAGTGGTTAAAAGTACTTACTGCTCCTGGGTTGGCAGCCAGATTCCTCACAAGTACCTGTAACTCTAGTTCCAGGGAATCCTAAACACTGTGGCCTCTGTAAGCATGTGTATGCATCTTGTGCACACACACACACACACACACACACACAAACCTTAAGATATGTTTGGGTTGTATTGAAAAAAAAGCATTTTTTCTTATCCCAAGTGTTAGAGAAATACATTTAGCTATATTATTTTAGATGTACATTAATAACTACTTCCAAAAGAGATTTATACATTTTTCTATTTTTTTGTTTGTTTGTTTGTTTGCTTGCTTGTTTTTGAGACAGGGATTCTCCACATAGCCTTGGTTGTCCTGGAATTCACTCTGTATACCATGTTGGCCTCAAACTCACAGAGATCCTCCCTGCCTCTGTCTTCAGAAAGCTTGGATTAAAGTGTGTACCACCATATCTAGCTAATTTTCCTATTTTAAAGGAAAATTCCTTTTAGTATTAATTGTCTCACAGTATCTCCAATTAGCTAAAGCTACATTTATTTCTTGCACTTTTTCTTGATTTCTCACTATTCTAATATTTTGTTCAAGACCTGTTTAGTCTACTGAGTAAACACTGAACAGAGTGCCCTGAAATAAAAACCTCTCGTCCTCCAGATCCCCAACTGAATTGGCAAGCTCATTCTCTTTAGTGTTCTTCTTTCATTCTTCCACTACACAGATTTCTAGAAATTACAGAACTACAGAACCACCACTGTACAGAATTATAGGCACTGAATGTCTATAGTGCCACCATTACATAACCATAGGCACTGATTATCAGAAGACTCCCCTTCTAGACTAACTCATCCAATCTACCTTCTTTAGTGTTGGTTCAGAAAAAAAAATAAGACAACAGAAGCAACAACAACAACAAAATTTAAACCATACTTTTCAAGAGAAAGTAGAAATATGAAAATATTTCAGGTAAGTGTTGAGCTTTAATGCTTGACTTGCCTAAGTTTAAAAAATACCTTTTACAAGTGTAGAGACATCTAAGCTTTAGTTAGTGCAAATCACATGTTCCTTTGTAAGATATTGTTGGATTGTATACATTGGGCTGGTGAAGGATTCAGTGAGAATTTGAGGAGACAACTCAAGGGGGGAAAAGTCAGACAGAAAAGCTATCTTGGGGCATCTCTATTATAGCACAGTATTGACTGAAAGTTTCAGTAAGGAATGGTACTGTTATATGTAAATTTCTTTTTTCCTTTTAATTTGTCCACTTTACATCCTGATAGTAGCCCCTCTCTCATCACCTCCCAGACCCACCTCTCTCCCTCATACCTTCCCCTCCCTCTCCTAGTCTTGAGAAAGGGGGAGCCCTTATCCCCTAATATCTCACTTCAGCCTATCAAGTCTCATCTGGACTGCCTGTATCCTTGTCCTCTGTGAACTGACAAGGCCACCATGCCAGAGAGAAGTGGTCAATGTATAGGGACCAGAGTCCATGTCAGAAGTAGCCCCTACTCCCCATATTGTGGAACCCACAAGTAGAATGTGCTGCTTATCCACTACATCTGAGCAGAGGGTCTAGGTCCACACCATGCATGGTCCTTGGCTGGTGCATCAGTCTCTGCAGCAGCCCCCTCCTCCACCTGTATTTGTTGACTCCATTGCTCTCCTTGTAGAAATCCTGACCCTTCCAGGTCCTTCTATTCCCTAACTCTTCCATAAGACACTCCCTCTTCCCCCTGCCCTGAAGTTTGGCTGTGAGTCTCAGCATCTGCTTGGATCCCCCACTGGGTGGAGTCTTTCATAGGACCTCTATGTTCCTTCTCTCCAACTGCTTCTGGTGTCTATTCTAAGCCACCAATTGAAATGTGATAAGATATAGGGTACCATGCTTTAGAAGTCTCCAAGAAGTGCATTACAGGGACACTATGGATGGACGAGGGATCTATGCAACAACTGACAAGCAGAACCTTATCCTCTCTGTTAACTGGATCCTGACCAAAGAGACAGTAGTATCAATCAGGCAGGTTCCAAAGAATGTGCCAGAGAAGGCAAAAACATAAGGATTGCCCTGCAGATCTAGGTTCACAGGACAAATGTGTGTACACACAGACATATAAATGTAATTCCCAGAATAAATGGGGAGATAGTGGCTAAAGACAAGGAACTTGGTTCCTATAAATGTGTAAGAACTTATGAACAAAGTATTGTGCACATGCAGATGGGGAGCAAGCATTGTCAGAACAGAGTGCCAGCACTAAATACAGTACCATTTGTACCCACAGCCTGTAGAGGCCTGAGGGAAACAGCAGGCATATTTGTGACTCATGGATTTCACAGATTGGTTACTGATGCATACAGATCTTTTAATCTTCACGTTCTTCAGTCACTTTCATTAGCTGTCACTACGGAGTTAGACTCTCTTGACCCATCACAGATGAACATATTAATGTATTATTTGTACAGTGTGCTTATTCTTCAATGGAAGTAATTATTATCCTTGATAACTTAATGAGAACTTTCATTCCAGAGACATATACATAAATATACATATGCCATATGTATCAGATTCCCTAAGCCACAGGCTATCTTTACCTGGAATTTAAAAGAGAACTCTTACATTAACTAACTTTCACCTTGGGAAAATCTGATTAGAGGAGCAATATGTTTGAGGAACAACACAAAATAGTTTCAAATTGACCACGATAATGACACATATTTTACTTTGCTTAGGATCCCATCTTAATTCTGTTTAAAATATTTTTCCTATAAGTAATAGAGCTGGACATACACCTGCACATCTCAGATGGTTTCTCTTCCTTCACACACAGGCCCCTGAAATTTTTTCAGTGATATCTTTGTTTTGTTCTCATGACTCTGTGAATACATGTGTATGTGAAGACATGCAAGTGTTGCTCTTCATTGAAGGGTGGTGCCTCATGAAAATTCCCCTGTCTACCTTGGCTGTCTACACACTGCCTCCCTGTCCTGTCTAGAAAGCACTATCTAACGGTAACCTGAAGTAACATCAGAAGTCGGGAAAGCAGACAAGGCCCATGGAGGGGAGGATAGGAGAGAAGCAGAGATAATGGAAAGATAGTAGGTCCCTGGTGTTATGAATGTGGAGAAGGGAGAGATGGAGGCAGTGGCCACTAACTGGAGAGTGGGAAGGAGAATAAAACAAAGGAAAATGGAGGGAGAAGAGGTAAATAAAACTAAGGATGTTGGGAAAAGCTATAAGGAAGCATAATATCTTATATACTTTCTCAAAACACATATATAATGGATATGTGTGTACACACATGCACGCACATATAATATATAAACACACACATATATTCATATATACAGAGAGGAGTAGATTATAGTTCTCATTGTATTGAAAATTCCTGTGCCTGTTATAAACATGGATAACCTCCCTTCAAGTTGTTTTGTCAGGGTTAGGGAGGTCCAGGAGACTTTCAGAGCAGTGTAGGACACTATCATTGCCTTTGACTGTCTTTCAAAACTTGCAGATAAGACTCTATTCTAGAAGACACCACACTTCAGGCACAGGAATTGAAGAATTTTAGCTCAACCTGACCTGTTGAACTCCCCACTGAGAACTAGCTTTCATAGTATTGGAAGGTGCTATGCAAACTGCAAAGGGAGAAAAGCAGTTGATACCTCTACCCAGCTATGAAAGCTTATGAACAACACCAAGAACCAGCCTGGCAATAAATTTCCAATCGTGGAGGACCGGCATGTTTTATCTTGGGGCTAGCTAACAGCTATCTAATTAGATGGGAGGCCTGCTCAACAGCAAGTAATTTATGCCAACTACTGCAAACCTAGGCAACTACCCATGACTGCAGAAGTCATAAACTGTAGAGGAGAGCCTACTCTTGCCGTTTCCCTAAACCAATGTAACATACACCCTCATTCTCTGTACTTATCCTTACAGGTAAGTGTAACTCTCATCCCTTATCAAAGAAGCTTCATTTTACAGAAGATGGAGGCCACTACAGAAATCCACAAGTGGTCATACTGTAGCAAATAAGTAACTTGGATGTTCAACTCTACATGCTGCATTTATAGCGAAACCTTTACACTAAGGTTTAGGGAATATTGCAGAGAAGGAGAAAGTAAGATTATAAGAGGTAGAGAGAGGATCAAGATGCTTATATGTTTTTTCTTGCTTGACTTTTCACAGTACTTTTATATTGGTAATGGCCTTTATCTTTCTTTTAGAACAAAAACCCACTAATAAGTTCTAGGAGTCCCTCTGGTTAAGTTACAGGCTTATGAGAATTAGGTAATTAGTGGAGTTTTGTCTAAACTCCAATCCAAGATGGTCCAGTAGTGCCTCAATTTAATCCTGTTGTTATTCCTAGTTTCAGAATGTATAATTGAGATATCTGTAGCTATACATATACCAGCATATATTTGCACACACACACACACACGTGTGTGTGTGTGTGTGTGTGTGTGTGTGTGTGTGTGTGTGTGTGTGTGTGTTTATACAAAGGCCTTTTCAGACAAAACTCTACTAACCACCTGTCTCCCACAAGTCTCTATTTTAACCAGAGTGAAACAACACATTTTGGAGTCTCCAAGAATGTATTTATAGGTTTTATTTTTATTTCTCCAACATAATATTTTTACTAATTATTTGGGAATTTCATGCAGTGCACCCTCATCACACTCTCCAATTTGTGTTGCCCATATATTCATTAGAGCCTCATCAAATTCCAAGTGGTCAGCCCCTTAAAGAACACAGACACCATCAACTGTGAGGAGCTACACTTCAGCACCTTTATTACAAATTTTAAGGACTCTTTTCTATAGCTTCCTTTCTGGACTGTTTCTTTTGGGAGACTGGGGGCTAATAAGTTGTCACAGAAGCTTTCACTGTCTCCCATTCTCAGTTACGAGTCTGTAGTATTAGTAGGTTTATATTATAAAACAATGATAGATAATTCGCAATATAAATAAATAAATTCTAAGCTCAGTTCAGCTGTATACTATAGGTCTCTGTGATTGTGAAATTTAGTTGGTACTCAGCCCGTGCCATCCACTGGGCCAAGTGGAGTTGGATGTGCTTTACTGAGTGTGTGCTCCATTTTCCCTGTCTCTTCATATGTTTAAGCACATTTGATGCAGGTCCTGTCATTCATTTTGATACCCCAAACAACTAGCAATATTCCCTGGAATTTAGCTTGTCTGTGCACACAAGAAGTGCTTTTCAATTGAACTTCTTTCTTCTTTGTCCCTTTGTTTCCATTTCAACTTCATTAACTTGTCAAGTTTTTTTTTTTTTTTTTTTAGGTAAGTCTCCGAGCCTCACTTCAAATCAATATGTGTACCATTTGCTTTTGGGGCTTATTGATTCACTTATACCTGGTGTAAAGAGCTCATTACTGTGTTACCATTTTATCATGAAACTGTTCAAGTGAGCATTGTCATTCTTACAAGGGAATTTTAAGACTTTCTATTATCTATCTTTTAAAACTACTTCTCTCCCCCTCCTTGATAGGGTTTCTATTAAATGTTCCTGTTCCCTTTTATTGTTACTGTTATTCAAATAAGATGCCCAGTGCTGATTTCTTACATGAGACTAGCCTGTTGATTCTTCTAGGTTTCATAGCGGTATGGACGAATATACAGTAAAGTTGACAACTACTATAACTCAGATGTATACAAGTTGCCCAAAGATAACTAGCTGTGCTAGTTACTTATCTAGTTGTGACATAAGGAATTTGGCTCACAGTTTGAAGGTAACAGTCCATCACAGTGTAGGTAGCATGAGGAACACTGAGGCATGAAGGGCAGGCAGGCAGGTGGGCATGCGCAGTATGAGATGCAGAGAACCAGAATGCTGGTACTCCACATCCTGCTCTTTTTATTTAATCCTTTCCTCCTGCCATGTGAAAAATCCCTCTTAGGCACTCCCAAGTTGAGTTTTCTTGCTGGTTTTCAATCTGTTAAGTTGAAATGAAGATTAACCATTACACTATCTAAAGCTAAACTTCAACGTTTTGCTGATGAACGTGTCCCTGGTGTATAGTCACCCCTAGAAGATACCATGTAGTTGCTGCCATTAGAAAAGTCAGAATTTCCGGGTGGTAGTGGCGCACATCTTTAATTCCCACACTCAGGAGGCAGAGGGAGGTGGATCCCTGTGAGTTTAAGGCCAGCCTGGTCTACAATGCAAGTCCAGGACAGACAAGGCTACACAGAGAAACCCTGTCTCAAAAAAAAAAAAAAAAAAAAAACCAAAATAAAGAAATAAAGAAAAAAACAAAAAACAAAACAAAACAAAAACAAAAGTCAGAACTTTAGAAGCCATACATCTGAGCTCTTATATTCAGGCACAAACCACTATGCCTTTCTGATGGTTTCTTCCAAGTGATCATGGGTCTGACTTGTAGGACAATATCAGCTATCCACTACTGTCCTTCACAAGTGAAAAGGCAGGTGTCATGACTGTAGGCACAGCTATGGGAAGGAAGCTCTTTCCTGTGTTTGGCAAGACAACTTAAGAACAAGCATTTTAATAAGCCATAGGCCAGTTCATGGCAGTTTCAAACAGCAGGAAGATGCCAGCAGCAGACAGCAGGAAGCCATTGTATCTGGAGGGAAGTAGGAGTCTAGTCATGTTTCTCAGGTACAAAACAGAAAGGAAGCTCAATGCTGTAGCAAACAAATTTCACCTCTCCAAGGATAACATAACATTTAGACTGCATTCTTTATAGTTTTATTTTTTAGCTGTTTGAGAGACAACTTCTGAATGCCTTAAAGGCAAGAGATTGTCACTTTGTTCCTTGGTCTTTCTTACCTTAGGAGTTCATGGTGACCTGCTCTTGGAAACCTGTACTAACAATTAAAATTGTAATTGTCTCCCTAGATACAAATAACAAAGTTTGTAATTTTAAAAAACGAATAAGAGTTTTTGAATGGGTTGATTGGTTATTGTCTTTGCTCTCAAGCCCCATACTGCTCCTTTAAAGGCTTGAGAAATAAACAGCATTTGAGAGTAGGAATTTTATTTGTTTGTTTGTAAGTTTTTCACCACATTCTACCTGTGGGAAATGTTGTGTGATCCACCTCTGGCGATGTTGGGTAGCTCCGAGCAGGAAAGGTAAACAGAAGTAGTGCCAATGCAGAACGAACAGTGCCAACTGTGCCTGCTGCCACAACCTTATCCCAGCCCCCATCTGAACACTCTCCTATCATTAAACTCTGTCTTAGTGAACAGTAAATTCACGTCTAAACAGCGAGAGAAGCATTCTCAGGTAAACAATCTTCTTCAATGTCTTATTTACTGATTTCAGAAAAGCAACTCAGTTGTAAATTTGCCTCTATGATTTGGTTTAAGGATATTTATTTTCTGTTTTACACTAGAAACTACACTCAGAGTTTTAAAAGGAATATAATAAGAAAAATATTATACACATTTACTTAAGATTTCTCAAGGCTGGTGGATCTGGACTTGGCGGTGGGGCCTGCACAAACTCCTGTTCCAACCAAGGACAATGCATGCAGTAAACCTAGAGCCCTGTTCATATCTAGCCAATGGACAAATCATTCTCCACAGTTGTGGGGAGAGCAGGGACTACATTTTACATGAACTCTAGTCCCCACAATCTTATCACTTCCCCTTGGTGAGAAGGCCTGGCTGCACACAGAAGCAGGGGAAACAGGCTATCTGGATGAAACCTGATAGGCTACAATCATATGATCATATGGTGGGAGAGGAGGCCCCCTTCTGTCAGAGGTCTAGGGGAGAGGAATAGGGCAAACAAGGTAGGGAGGGTGGGAACAAGAAGATATAAATGAGGAGATAACAATCAGGATGTAATCTGAACAAATTATAATTTAAAAATAAAGGGAAAAAGTACAAAAAAAGATTCTAAAGTTTCTTTTTTTTTTTTTTTTTTTTTTTTTTTTTTGGTTTTTGGAGACAGGGTTTCTCTGTGTAGCCTTGACCATCCTGGACTCACTTTGTAGACCAGGCTGGCCTCGAACTCACAGCGATCCACCTGCCTCTGCCTCCCAAGTGCTGGGATTAAAGGCGTGCGCCACCTCTTGTTCATGGTTTTAAAGACTTCACTTTCAGCTAAAGACAATGCTTCTTTTGCTTGCTAGTTTTAGGCAACTGGCATCTACTTCTAATTAAAGTGCAATAAAAATCAAGTAACAACATTTTTTCCTAAAATAAATTTTAAGCGAAATGTTTATTTAATAACATACTAAGGATAATAACTCAAGGAGGAATATGTTAATTGAAAATCAGTTTACTTTAAAACTGTATTTTTGTGTAACCTTAAATAGTCTAAACTAAGATTGATTTCAAATGGATTTATTTCAGGAGGCTGTGTGAGACTTGGGATATAAGGTCTACAAGGAAAATATTAAGGAAAGGTGATTGTATTTCTTGAAGGAGAGAAGAAATATGTTACTTTCCTGACCTTTAAAATTGAGGTTTTTTATTATTTTTACATACAACTGATTTTAGACTTATTTTTATTTCTGGTTTTATATGAACTCCTTTTTCCTTTTGAGCCTACACATAATGTTAATTATTGCTTCTCCTTCTCCTCCTCCTTCTCCTTCTTGTCTTGCTCCACCAGCAATCATTGATTTAACAACAATTTATACAATATCCTATGTTATAGACCATATTAATGAGAAAGATGGGGCAAAGATAACTATGCTGCGTTACTTATAGTGGGAAGAAGATGGCCAACAACCTCTGTGCTTTAATGGTGGAGATATTCACCAAAAGCCAACTTTATCATAAAAAGGAAAAAGCACCATGTACATGTTAACAGTGAGCACAGATACTAATGTGTAAGAGAATTGTATGCTGAGATAGATGAGACATATAGAAATAGTATACTGAGAAGGATAAGAAAATAGTGTAGGGATTTCCAAGATGGCAGCACCAAAGACACACTGTATCTGATCTACAGCACAGAGACTAGTGACCCTACTAAGAGCTACAGACTGCAAGACCAAAAGAGGCCTAGATGAGAGGGGGCCACACAGTACAGTACAGTCTGGACCCAAACTCACCTGAAAACTGCAGTGGTGCTCTCTATAGCACACATTCAGTATTTAGTACTAAACTCTGGGCTATGAAGCACAGGAGCTGCTGGCCTGAGGAAATAAAAAAAAATGGGTGGATCTGTCCTCAGATCCTCCCCACTCATCCCACGCCAGTTCAGAGAAATCCCCAGGGGCCATACAGGGGCCTAGGCAACTGTGGACGCTTTATCCAGCCACAGCTGTGCGTATGAGTGGACCGGGCAGAAAGCGAGCTACCTGCTCTAGCAGACTGTTCCTGCACATCTCGGTGGAACTAACCTTGCTTAGCCAGTCTCCACAACTTAGCAAGGTCTCTCATGCTTTTGGGAAAGGCAGGGCTAGCCTGAGGGGACAGGGCAGAAATCCAGTGGGAGTTCCCGTGCAATCAGACGGGCTGCACAGTCAGAACAGATTGGGGAGAAATCTAGCTAACTGCCCAAGGAGACTGTTCCTGCACATTTTGGGTGGAGCTAACTTGGCCTAGCCAGTCTCCACAGGCCAGCAGAGACCCTCCCGCTCTCTGGAGAGGTTGAACCGGCCTGAGGAGGCAGAGAAGAAATCTAACAAACCTTCCCAACCCAGCAGAAATTTCCCTTGAACTCAAATGGGATTGAACTGCCCTAAAGGGACCAGGCAGAACGCTAACCAACCACCAACAACCCGAGGGCAGTTTCTGCTCTCTCCCTGGTGGGCAGAACCTAGGCCCCAATGCTTGGGCGGATCAAGAAGAAGGCTCAACAACTGCTACAAGTCAGCAGGGGTTCAGGCACTCTATTCTGAACCTAGGCCGCAAAGCCCCAGGGCCCAAGGGCAGTGTATTCAAAGCCCAGCCAAAGACAGAATAACCAGCTCTACCTACAGTACCTTGAATTGATCATGGGGCTGCAAAGCACCAACACCTGCCTCTGTGGAACCAGTGGGGAGCTCATGGTGTGTACCAAAGTCCCCTGGGGCTGAGACCAGATCACCTGTCTGATCCAGGGAAGAATTCCTGATCCCCACAGGTAAGGGACCTCAAACTATTGACACTCACCAAGAAACCACTCTCAATGACCAGTGAAGGACATCAGAAGCTACCTCCCAACATGAAAGACAGCTAGATGACTAAAGACCAGTGAAAAAATGCAAACAACAAAAACCAAAACAATATGGCATCACCAGACCCCAGCTATCCAAAAGAATCCAACCCTGAGAACTCAAACACAAACACAAATGAAGCTCAAGAAAATGACCTCAAATTCTTAGTAATAAAGATGATAATGGAGGAAATGAATAAAATTCACAAGCAAATGCAGGAAGATGGAGTCAAACAGATGGAAAACATTAAAGAGGCCTACAGAGAGGCACTAGAAGAAATTCAGAAAAATACAAACAAACAGATGAAAGAAATCAATAAAACATTTTAAGATCTGAAGATGAAAATGGAAAAAATGATAAAAGCACAGACAGAAGAGAGACAGGAATGAAAGAACTTAGAGAAGAAAGGAAGAAATACAGAGGCAAGCTTCTCTAACAGAATTCCAGAGGTAGAGGAATGAATCTCGAGTCTAGAAGATACAATTGTAGAACTTGAAGCAACCATCAAAGAAAATGCTAAATCTGAAAAATTCCCCACACAAAACATCCAAGAAATCAAGGACACCATGAAAAGATGAAACCTGAGGATAATAGGTATTGAGGAAAGAGTAGACGCCCAACTCCAAGGCCCAGAAAAGATTTTCAACTAAATTAAAGAAGAAAATTTCCCCAATTTAAAGAAGGAGATACATATAAAAATACAAGAGGTGTACAGAACACCAAATAGAATAGACCAGAAAAGAAAATCTTCTTGATGCATAGTAATCAAAACACAAAATATACAGAACAAATAAAAAATATTAAAAGCAGAAAGAGGAAAAGGCCAGGTGAGATATAATGGCAAACCTATTAGAATTACACCTAACTTCTCTGCAGAGACCATAAAAACCAGAAGGGCCTGGGCAGAGGTTCTGCAAACCCTAAGAGCCCACAGATGCCAGACCAGTCTACTATACCCAGTGAAACTATCAATAAATATTGATGAAGAAAACAAGATATTTTTGTGAGAAAAACCATTTTCGAACAGTACCTATCCACAAATCTGGCCATACAGAAATTACTAGAAGGAAACCCCCCCAACACAAAGTGACAAACTACAACTAAAATAACACAGGAAATAGACAACTTCACTGTTGCAAAACATAACCATACAAACACTCTACTGCAACCAATATCAAAATCAAAGGACTTAACAGTCACTGGTCATTAATATCTCTCAACATCAATGGTCTCGATTCTCCAATAAAAAGATACAGACTAATCAAATGGATGCATAAACAAGACCCAACATTCTTATTCATTCAAGAAATACACCTCAACCACAAAGATACACATTACCTCAGAGTAAAAGGCTGGCAAAAGGTATTCTAAGCAAATGGACACAAGAAGCAAGCAGGTGTAGCCATTCTAATATCTAATAAAATAAAATTTCAACCTAATTAATCAAAAGGGATGAGGAAGGACACTTCATATTCATCAAAAGTAAAGTTAACCAAGATGACATCACAATTCTGAACATCTACTCTCCCAATACAAGGGTACCCACATTTATAAAAGAAATATCAACAAAGCTTAAACCACACATCCATTTCCACACATTCATAGTGGGAGACTTCAACACCCCACTTTCCTCAAAGGATATGTCATTGAAACAGACCTAAAGAGATAAATAATGACACTAATTGATGTCATGAATCAAACATAACAGATATCTACAGAACTTTTCACCCAAACACAAAAGGTTATACCTTCTTCTCAGCAACTCATGGAAACTTTTCTAAAATTGATCATATAGTAGATCACAAAGAAAGCCTCATCAGATAAAAGATTAAAATAATACCTTGTATCTTATCAGATCACATGATCTAAAACTGGACTTCAACAACAACAGAAATAACAAAAAGCCTACACACAGATGGAGACTAAACAACTTGCTACTTAATGATACCTGGGTCAAGGAAGAAATAAAGAAAGAAATTAAGAGCATCCTGAAATTCAATGAAAATGAAGGAACAACATATCCAAATTTGTGAGACACATTGAAAGCAGTGCTAAGAGAAAAATTCATACCAATAAGTGCCTTCATAAAGATATTGAAAACATCTCATATAAGCAACTTAATGACACATCTTGAAGACATAGAAAAAAATAAGCAGAAACACCAAAGAGGAGTAGATGACTGGAAATAATCAAGCTCAGGGCTGAAATCAATAGTTTAGAAACTAAGAAAGCAATTCAAAGAATCAACAAAACCAGGTGCTGGTCCTTTGAGAAACTCAACAAGATAGACAAACCATTAGCCAAACTAACTAAAAGGCAGAGAGACACTATCCAAATTAACAAAGTCAGAAATGACCAAGTAGGCTTCCAGGCATGCAGGGATGATTCAACATACTGAAATCCACCAAAGTAATCCGCCGTATGAACAAACTGAAAGAAAAAAAATCACATGATCGTCTCCTTAGATGCCGAAAAAGCATTAGACAAGATCCAACACCCATTCATGTTTAAAGTTTTGGAGAGATCAGGGATATAAGGCACATATCTAATTATAATAATAAAAGCTATATACAGCAAGCCAGTAGCCAACATCAAATTAAATGGACAGATACACAAGGAAATTCCTCTAAAGTCAGGAACCAGGCAAAGCTGCCCACTCTCTCCATATCTTTTCAATATAGTTCTTGATGTTCTAGCTAGAGCAATAAGACAACAAAAGGAGACTCAGGGGATCCAAATGGGAAAGGAAGAAGCCAAATTATCCCCATTCGCAGATGATATGATAGTGTGTATAAATGACCCCAAAATTCTACCAGAGAACTACTACAGCTGATAAACACCTTCAGCAAAAGGGCTGGATACAAAATTAACTCAAAAAAGTTAGTATCTTTCCTGTATATAAATGACAATGATGCCAAAGAAGAAATTAGGGAAACTACCACCTTCACAATAGCTACAAGCAATATAAAATGCCTAGGAGTAACTCTAACCAAACAAATGAAAGACTTGTTTTTAAAAAAAAAACTTCAAATCTCTGAAGAAGGAGAGTGAAGATAGCATCAGAAGATGGAAAAATGTCCCATGTTCATGGATCAGGAGAATTAGCATAGTGAAAATGGCCACCTTATCAAAAGCAATCTATATATTCAATACAATCTCTATCAAAATACCTACACATTTTTAGAAGACATTGAAAGATCAATTCTCAACTTCATATGGAAAAACAAAAAACTCAGAATAGCTAAAAACAATCCTGTACCATAAAAGATCCTCTGGAAGAATTTTCATACCTGATCTCAAACTGTACAATAGAGCAATAGTAGTTAAAACAGCATGGCACTGGCATAGCAATAGGCTGGTTGATCAATGGAATTGAATCGAAGACATAGAAATAAATCCACACAAATACAGACACTTGATTATTGACAAGGAAGCCAAATCTATTAAATGGAAAAAGGATAGCATCTTCAACAAATGGTGCTAGTCTAACTGCATGTCTACGTGTAGAAAAAAATGCATGTGGACACATATTTATCACCATGCACAAAACTCAAGTCCAGGTGGATTAAAGACCTCAACATAAAACCAGACACACTAAATCTGTTAGAAGAAAAAGTGGAGAAGAGTCTGGAACTCATTGGCATAGGAGACAATTCCTGAACAGAACTTTAACACCCCGGGCCTTAAGATCAACAATTAATAAATAGGACTTCATGAGACTGAGAAGGTTCTGTAAGGCAGAAGACACTGTCAACAGAACAAAGCAACAGCCTACGGACTGGGAAAATATCTGCACCACCCCTATATCTGATAAAGGTCTTGTATCCAAAATATATAAAGAGCTCAAGAAATTAAACACCACCAATTCAAATTACCCAATTAAGAAATGGCCTCAGAATTAAACAAAGGATTCTCAATAGAGGAATAGCGAATCACTGAGAAACACTTAAAGAAATGCTCAAGGTCCTTAGTCATCAGAGAAATGCAAATCAAAACAACTCTGAGATTTCATCTTACACCCATCAGAGTGGCTAAGATCAAAAACTCAAGTGACAGCACATGCTGCCGAGGATGTGGAGAAAGGGAACACTCCTTCATTGCTGGTGGAAGTGAAAACTTGTACAACCAGTTTGGAATCAATCAGGTGCTATCTCAGAAAACTGGGAATAGGGCTTCCTTAAGATCCAGCTATTCCACTCCTTGGAATATACCCAAAAGATGCTCCACCACACATGAGGACATATGGTAAACCATGCTCATAGCAGTCTTATTTGTAATAGCCAGAACTTGGAAACAACCTAGATGTCCCTCAGTCGAAGAATGGAGAAAGACACTGTGGTACATTTACTATGGAATACTACTCAGCTATTAAATACAAGGAAATCCTGTCATTTTTGTGTAAATGGATGTAACTAGAAATGATCACCCTGAATGAGCTAACGTAGATCCAGAAAGACACACATTGTATATACTCACTTATAACTGAATACTAGCCCAAAAGGGGTGTCTTGAAAGTCTTCCCTTAACGGGAGATTGAGATAGATGCAGGGGCTTCCTATTGGTTCCCTGGGTAGAACTATGGGTGAATGAGTAAATAAAAGGATCCAGAGAGTCCTAGAAACCTACAAGAAGACCATCAAGGCTGGTGTATCTGGACCCACGGGGGTCTGCTCAAACTACTGTACCAACAAAGGACAATGCATACAGTACAACTAGAACCCAGATTCAGATCTATCCAATGGACAGCACATTCTCCACAGTTATGTGGAGAGCTGGAACTCACTCTGACATGAACTCTGGTATCCCATATTTGACCACTTCCCCTCAGTGGGGAGGCCTGGTGGCACTCAGAGGAAGGTTAAGCAGGCTACCAGGATGGGACATGACCATATGGTGGGGAAGGAGGTCGCCTTTTCTCACAGACCTAGGGAAAGGGAATAGGGTAAAAGAGGCAGGGTGGGAGGTAGGAAAGTGAAGACACAAGTGAGGGTATAACAATTGAGATGTAATCTGAATCAGTTAATTAAATTTAAAAAAGAATATAGTGCAGAAGTGAGCATCTGGCTGGGGACGTGAAAGTTCCAAAAGTCAGCTGGCAACAAGATTGTGCCATTAAGATGATAGAATAGTCTTCCACTGTTCTATATTCTTGTTCTATATTCTTTTCTGACAAAGTTTGTTGGCATTCATTTCTTTTAGAATTGAACTATGTCCCACCCTGTCTAGTTCAAGATATAGTGCATAGACATATCATGCATATAATTGGCAAATGAATTATTATATTGATAATTTCACATACAACAAGTCAAGTATGAAGCCAGGGTATTATCACAAAATTAAAGGGTGTATTCCAAGAAAATGTCCTTATAGAAGCAGAAACTGACATGTGAAACTAAAGTCTAATTTAACTGTGTCTTGTAAATGAATTTGTGTGCTTGGTCCTTAGATATCAGATAGTTATTACAGAAATACTGTAAGAAAAGGGAAAGACGTATCTATTTTCCTTCAAAGCCAGCAATGCACTTTTACAACAATGCATCCTTCGTCTCTGAATGTATTCTCGGAAAGAGAATGCTGCTCATCCTTAGCCCTCAGACAAACCCTATTTTTGTTTTAATGTGCATAAAGCCTAGCTTCTACTTCTCAAATTGACAATGACCAAGAGTCAAAAAGTCTTGGCAAGTGGTCATAGGGACTGGACTCTGAAGGTGCAGGACAAAGGTGCCCCAATTTCACAAATTGGCAAATCGGCATTTTCAAACAGGGACTATAGTTAAAGGATCCATTTAGAAAGAAAAAAATCAGGCATAAGTTATTATTTAAAATATAGCATATAAAAGTTTTCATTTATGTGTTTGAGAAACACTTAACAAAATGCTCAACATCCTTAGTCATCAGAGAAATGCAAATCAAAATGACTTGGAGATTCCATCTTATACCCATCAGAATGGCTAAGATGAAAAACGCAAGTGATAGCGCATGTTGGCAAGAATGTGGAGGAGGAGGGGGCACTCCTTCATTGCTGGTGGGAGTGTAAACCTGCACAACCACTTTGGAAGTCAATCTGAAACTTTCTCAGAAAATTGGGAATAAAGCTACCTCAAGACCCAGCTATTCCACTCCTTGGAATATACCCAAAAGATGCTCTACCATACAACAAGGACATTTGCTCAACTATGTTCATAACAGCCTTATTTGTAATAGCCAGAGTCTGGAAACAACCTAGATGTCTCTCAGTAGAATGGATAAAGAACCTGTGGTACCTTTACACTATGGAATACTACTCAGCTATTAAAAAGAAGGAAATCTTGAAATTTGCAGGCAAATGGATGGAACTAGAAATGATCATCCTGAGTGAGTTAACCCAGATGCACAAAGATACAAATGGTATATAGTCACTTATAATTGAATACTATCCCAACATGGATGTTCTCTGGGAGTCTTCACTCAGTGGGAGGTTGGGACAAGATGCTGGGACTTGCTATTGGGACTCCAGATGAGAGTGGTATGGGAGAATGGGAAAACAGAAGGATCCAGAGGGTGCAGGAATCCTACAAGAAGACCATCAAGGCTAGTGGATCTGGATCCAAGAGGGGGGTGCTGCACAAACTGCTGTACAAACCAAGGACAAGGTAGACAGTAAACATAGACACTTGTTCAGATCTAGACAATGGATAGTGTATTCTCCACAGTTGTGTGGAGAGAGCAGGGACTGACTATAACATGAATCTGGTGCTCCCTATTTGACCACTTCCCTTTGGTGAGGAGGCATGGTGGCACACAGAGAAAGGGTAAGCAGTCTATCTGGATGAGACCTGATAGGCTGTGATCATATGGTGAGGGAGGAGGTCCCTTTCTGTCACAGGCCTAGGGGAGGCAAATAGGGTGGAAGAGGGAGGAAGAGGAGAATGGGAAGATACAAGTGAGAGGATAACAATCAGGATGTAATCTGAATAAATTATTTTTTTAAAAAATGAAAAAAATTATCACTTATGTCTCTGTGCACATTTTTGGAGGTGCCTATGAAGGCCAGAAGAGAAAAATCAAGCATCCTGAACTGTAGTCATGGGTTGTTGTTAGTTACCTGATATAGGTGCCTGGACTTGAACTCTGGTCCCTAACAAGAGCATTAACAAATACGGCATGTTTTGTTGAGTTATTCAACAGAAAACATTAATAATAAGTAATAATAATTATATGTACTGAACCTCCACTATATACCTTTTAAAAACTGTAGATCTATGAATGAAGATTTTACATCTGCTTTTAGGGAGTATAAGAAATTGTATATAAGAAAATGTAATGCAATGTTGGTATATTTTAAGAGAAAGAGAAAAAATGTGAAAATGCCAATGGATAGATCAATAAATTATGTTTTAAAAAACAGAAAGAAAAGATAGAAAAATAGGAGTAGATGTGAGGTGTTGACTCACTTCTTTGATTTAAGATGAAGGAGCCAATATAAACCTTTGGAGAGGTCAGTCTTAAAGTGAATTCTAAAGAAAAAGGAAGACACTGCTCAGCTGCAGAGCACTCAGCATGAGCCCTCAGCGATACATAAACAAAAGGAAAGCTCTGAGAACTTCAAAGTGTACAAGGGCCAGAAAGTTATAAGAGAGAAAGATGGAGGGAAAAACAGATCATGGTCTTGGAGGATGTGGAATTTAATATATGTAAGGATAAGAGAATTAGAGTGTGAGCTCCATCAAACTGAATCGAAAAAGAAACAGATGACATCATTTGAACAGATTCGATGAAGAAAGATGGCAAGTCATCTTCTCAATAGTAGACACAGCTCACAGGGATTGTTTACTTTCAGGAACAAAGGCGAAGGGCGATTTCTAGTTTTTCACGTAGACAACAGGATTCTTGTGCTTTCTTTGGTATCTGGGGCACAGATAATGACAATGCCAGACTTAGGAAAGTGGAGTGGATTGAGGAGGGGGCGAGAAGGTAAGTTGAGTCTAAGGGATTTGTAGACTATTTCATGAAGATTTCCGAGACATTCATTTTCCACAAAATAGTTTGTAGAAAGGAGGGGAATTTTTTTCTCTTTTTATGTCCCAGAAACTTTTTTATTAGTTGTATCACAGTGTCATCTGGAAAGACAAACCCATTATGGTCTCCAGGAAAATGAAAGAAATTCATAAGATTTAAAGAACTTTGCTAGAATTTTTACATTCTGTAGTGCATTAACTTTATCTGTTTATTTAAATTTAAAATATTTTTGATAAGTTGTATTTATTCTAAGAGATTTTTGTTCAATGTACTTTTACTAATTCTATTTTTTAACTTTTGAGATTATAATAACAACATTTCTCCTTCTGTTTCCTCCCTCCAAGGCCTCCCATAGCTCCTCCCTGTTCTCTTTCAGGGTCTCTCCTTTTAAAATTAATTTATTTAATCACTTTATGTCCCAATTGTATCCCCCTCCCTTCTCTCTTCCAGGACTCCCTTCCATCTTAACCCATTCTCCCTCCCTCATTCCTCAGAAAAGGGGAACCCTCCTCCCCACCCCAGTTCTTCAAGTCACATCAGACTGAGCACTTCCTCTTCCCCTGTGTCCTGGTAAGGCAGCACCACCAGTAGGGAGTGACTAAAAATACAGGCAACAGAGTCTATGTCAGATACAGCCCCTCTCCATTTATTAGGGGACCCACATGAAGCCTGAGCTGCCCATCTGCTACATCTGTGTAGGGGGCCTTGACCCAGTCAATGTGTGGTCCTTGGTTGGTGCTTCAGTCTCTGAAAGCCCCTCTGGACCCTAGTTAGTTGAATATGTTGGTCTTCTTGTGCAGCTCCTATCATGCCCAGGTCCTTTTCTCCTTCCCCTGAACTTTCCCACAAACTCCTTATGCTTGCCCAATATTTGACTGTGAGTCTCCTCATCTGTTTGGATCTACTGGTACGTGTAGCCTCTTAGAGGACATCTATGCTAGGCTCCTTCTTCAAAAAAGCAGAGTATTGTTGATAGCCTCAGGGACTGGCTTTCTCCCATGGGGTGGGTCTCAGGTTGGGCCAGGCATTGGTTAGACATTCCCTCATTCTCTGCTCTGTTTTTATCCCTGCACATCTTGTAGGCAGGGTAAATTTGGGTAGAAGTTTTTGTGGGTGGGTTGTTGTCCACTAGGATTCCTGTCTGGTTAGATAATTTTCTTTTCAGTCTTCAGGACCCTTGCTATTAAAAGTCTCAGCCAGAGTCACCCCCATATCCTCCCAGAGGCCCACCCTGTCTTAGGTCTCCAGCATGTTACAGAGACACCTCCACCCACAGTTTCTTTTCTCTCTGCAGGCTCTCTATCCTCCGCCCCTGCTCTGTCCAGGTCTGATCTCCACTCTCATTTTCTGTGTTCCCTCTCTTCATCCACTTCTACTGTCTATTCTGTTTCCCCTTCTATGAGATTTAATCATCTTTCCTTGGGTCCTCCTTGTTACTTCTTTATATCTGTGAATTGTAGTATATTTATCCTGTATTGTATGGCTAAAATCTGCTTGTAAGTGAGTACACACCATGTGTGTCTCTCTGGATCTCAGTTACCTCATTCAGAATCATCTTTTCTAGTTCCATCCATTCGCATATGAATTTAATGATTTCCTTGTTTTAAATAGTTAAGTAGTAGTCCATTGTGCAAATGTACTACAGTTTCTTCATCCATTTTTCGGTTGAGGGATACCTACGCTGTTTCCATATTCTGGCTATTATGAATAAGGCTGTTATGACTATAGTTAAGTAAGTGACCTTGTTATAAGGTAGAGCATCTTTTGACTATTTACTCAGTAGTGGCATAGCTAGGCCTTGAGGTAGAATTATTCCCAGTTTTCTGGGAAAGAACCAGATTGAATGAAGACTCCATTGCCATTTCTCCACATCCTTGCAAGCATGTGCAATCACTTGAGTTTTAATCTTAGCCATTCTTCCATGACATCTTTTCTCATTAATCAGTACTGTTGTGTGTGTGTGTGTGTGTGTGTGTGTGTGTGTGTGTGTGGGGGGGGTCTGTGTCTGTGTGTGTGTGGGTCTGTGTGTGGGGGGGGTCTCTGTGTGTGTGTGGGTCTGTGTCTGTGTCTGTGTGTGTGTGTCTGTGTGTGTGTGTGTGTGTGTGCGCCTGTGTGGGGGGGGGGTCTGTGTGTGTGTGGGTCTGTGTCTGTGTCTCTGTGTGTGTGTCTGTGTCTGTGTGTGGGTCTGTGTGTGTGTGGGGGTCTGTGTCTGTGTGTGTGTGTCTGTGTCTGTGTGTGTGTGTCTGTGTCTGTGTGTGGGTCTGTGTGTGTGTGTGGGTCTGTGTCTGTGTGTGTGTGTGGGTCTGTGTGGGGGGTCTGTGTGTGTGTGGGTCTGTGTCTGTGTGTGTGTGTGGGTCTGTGTGTGTGTGTGTCTGTGGGGGGGGTCTGTGTGTGTGTGGGTCTGTGTCTGTGTCTGTGTGTGTGTGTGGGTCTGTGTGTGTGTGTGTGTCTGTGTGTCTGTGTCTGTGTCTGTGTGTGTGTGTGTGTGTGTGTGTGTGTGGGTCTGTGTGTATGTCTGTGTCTGTGTGTGCACATATATAATACTAGTCCTGGATTATAGCCTGTTCAGTCCACATCATGTTAATTCAGCATATTTTAATCATATTTGACCTTAACGCTGCCGTCAACTCTTTCCATATCTACCCTCTCCCATCTCGTGTCTTTTTGGTTATTTTAAAGAGACTTTCCAAAGCAGCTATCTTAGTCCTTTGGTTTTTACAATATTTCCTTCATTTCTTATTTGATATTCCCTGAACCTAAAGTGTAGGAGTTGTGCATTAAATGCATTAATTGGTGGTGTACACCCTCCTTGGTCAGCTGACCTCTGCATTTTGACCACTTGTGGGGTTTTTTGTAATGATTTCTGACTACATTTGCATGAATTTCTTCCTATCAAGCAAGTATGTAATTATTCTTTACCTCAAGGATAGAAGTGCTACTATTGCACTTTCAGAATAATTTTTCATACTAATCATTGTTATGGGTCATTGGCATTACAACTAGATAGGACTATTGATTGCTTTTCTCTATTGGTAGTTTACATGGATCTTCTCAAACTATGAAAGCTAGTCCTCAGTAAGGAGGCTTCCAGGTTACAAATGGATTGATTCCTCAAATTCTGTGTTTGAAGTGTGGTGTGTCTTCATTAACAGGGTCTTATCTTATTTATCTGGAAGGTATCAAAGGTAATGGCAATAGATTATATTGTTTTGGGGTTCTGTTGCTGTTCCCTGACCAACAACTTGACAGAACATTACCCATGCTTAGTCTTTGGGTTTTTGTTAAATAGTCTATGACTTTTGGAAGTAACATTGTCACTCAAGCTAGAAGAACTCCAATTAAACACAGAGAAAGAGAGAGAGAGAGAGAGAGAGAGAGAGAGAGAGAGAGAGAGAGAGAGAGAGAGAGAGAGAGAGAATTTTAAGTAATTATAAGATGCCTAACTCCCTTTGGGTTTTTCAAGTGCCATTACTACTATTTAGGTCCCCTCCTCTCCACTTCCTCCTTGTTGCTGAGGCTCCTTTCTCACCACTTAATTTCCTTCACCTGTTGTTTTCCATGTTCCTCTTCATAGCAAGCATGCCCTAGTATTCCCTCTATGGTGCTCCTCCTATTCCCACAGTGGTCGTTATGTACTTGCTCGGTACCCATGATTACTCCTAGTTATGTACGTGAGTCCACTGCTGAATGTTCTTTAGAAGTTAACAGCATATGATCTGAGAACACATACAGCAATGTTCTTCAATTATAGTTTAGCTTATTTCCCTTTCAACCCCCTGTGTTAATTGGTCTAATTTTTTTATTTCTAAGGAAATTTTAAATTATATGGAACATTATTGATGTTTAAGCTGATGAAATTATATTTTACCATTAGAATATTTTTATTTTCTAAGCTGTTTCAAAGAATATGTGATTTTCTTAAAATAAAAAAAGAATACTATAAAAGCCAGAAATAGAGAAACATAAAACAAATAAAAATATTAAAATATTTACTGTTTTTGATTTATGATGATTCTACCTCATTTTCATATTTTTGTAATTTTACATCCCTACCTGAATCTTTTCTGCAGTAACTTCTGCTAAAACTTTCAGAATCTTCTCAGCAAGATCTGATAACATTTTCTATTGTAAAAGTTCTTTTAGACAAGGTAATAGTACTAAAGCACTCTCTCCATTTGTAATTTATGAAAGGTCTTACTGCCTCACAGCTATTGAAATGTACTTTTGTAGAAATAGAATTCTAGCTTGGCAATATTTTTCCTTTTAACAATGTGAAAGATTCATTTTATTTTCTACTTATTTGTATGGTTACTTACAAACACTATACTATTATTTCCATTGTTTTTCTGTGTATAATATTTTACTTTTCAGGATTCTGTCTTTGTGTTAACTTTTAGCTGAATATTATATTTCTATATATTTTTTAAATTTTTTTATTAATTTATTCTTGTTACATCTCAATGTTTATCCCATCCCTTGTATCCTCCCATTTGCCCCTTATTCCCCTCCCCTATGACTGTTCCTGAGGGGGATTACCTCCCCCTGTATATGCTCATAGGGTATCAAGTCTCTTCTTGGTAACCTGCTGTCCTTCCTCTGAGTGCCACCAGGTCTCCCCCTCCAGGGGACATGGTCAAATGTGAGGCACCAGAGTACGTGAGAAAGTCATATCCCACTCTCCACTCAACTATGGAGAATGTTCTGACCATTGGCTAAATCTGGGTAGGGGTTTAAAGTTTACCGCCTGTATTGTCCTTGGCTGGTGCCTTAGTTTCAGTGATACCCCTGGGCCCAAATCTGCCTATCATAATGTTCTACTTGTAGGTTTCTAGGATCCTCTGGATCCTTCTACTTTGCTATTCTCCCATGCTTCTCTCATCTAGAGTGTCCATCAGTAGAAGAATGGATAAAGAAACTGTGGTACATATACACTATGGAATACTATTCAGCTATTAAAAACAAGGAGTTCCCGAAATTTGTGGATAAATGGATTGAGCTAGAAATGATCATAATGAGTGAGTTAACCCAGAAGCAGAAAGAATCAAATGGTATATACTCACTTATATCTGCATACTAGCCCAAGGGGCATGTCCCACGAAAGCCTTCACTTACCAGGAAACTGGGACAGAAGGGAGGACATCCTATTTCTGTATTTTTAATTCAGTTGGTTCTGAATTGATTTTAAGTTCAGGTACATATAATCTGTGGGTTTTTATTACTTTTGAAAATTTTCATTATCCACCACTATTCATCAAATATTACTTATACTTCGTCTTATTCTTTCTTTGTACCCTCAGTCTCACAAACATTAGACCATCAGATATAATCATGTGATTCCAAGATATACCATTTATCTTTGGGTGTCATCTCATTGTTGTCTCTCCTTTTTAGATTTAGGTAAATTCTATTGGATCACCTCCAGGTTAAAAGAGCTACTGTTCTATTGCCTAGTCTTAATAGTCAACCAGACACCTTTAAAAGAGGGAACCCCAGCTGAAGTACTGCTTCCACCAGGTTGGCCAGTGAGCATGTCTGGGGAGATATTTTTCTAATTATGCATTGGTATGGGGGGTCATTTGTAGGCAAGTGGCCCTGGAATTGTAAAAGACTGTCAATGTGGGAAGAAGCAGGCAAGCAGCTTTCCTCTGTAATTCCTGCTTCAAGGCTCTGCCTTGAGTTCAGGCATCTGCTTCCCTCAATGAGGGAAAACAGATCTGTAAGATGAAATTAACCCTTTCTTCCCAAGCTGCTTTTGGTCATTGTGCTAATTACAACAACTGTAAAATAAACAACTCTAATAATTCCATAAAAGCCAATTTTACCTGTATTATTTTGATTGAAATGTTTACCTTTTTTAAGTTATGCCTATCTGATCTGGAACTCTAAGCTTTTCTATTAATTACTTCCAAATATTAATTCTAGCTATCTTTAATTATGTGTACTTTATTAAACTATGATCTGATTCTTTTTGTTATCTCTTGTCTGCATATTTAATTTTTCTGCTTATTTCTCATTTTTTACTACTTGGTTGAAAAGCAGACATCCTGGGTAGTAGAGGAGAAATGGAGCTTGGTACTATTTACATTTATTCTAGGAAATAGACATTTTCTTTCCTTGGTTTTCTGTGTAGAAGTTATGGTCAATCTTACTTGTGTCACCTTCTATTGATGCCACAGACACCTTAGTTTTCCAAGAGTTATTTCTCAAGTTTGTCTCACCTTGGGGTGGGCACTGCTTTAGGCATCCACTTTTCTCCAAATTCAGTTGCATTTCTTTTATATCTGAACTTTGGAGACTCTTTCTCTCCTTTCTATTGTGCTTCTTCCTTTTTTTCTTTACTCTCCTCCAGCTGCAGGCTTCTAGTTAGTGTTACTCAGTTCTTGCTAAATTCATGCTTAGGGTAAAAGTAGCAGCGCTGTTAATACACTCAGCAGATACTGCCTCTGACTCTTGAGGGTGGAGCACTCTCAAACATCCTACTCTCCTCTTTCAGATATAGTTACCTCTCTCTAATGGTCTTGTCCAGGAGGCATTTCTATACCTAATCTAGTAGCAGAGGGATTATTTTCTGTTTCCTTTTGTGTTGGCTTTTTAGCAGTGTCCTTTGTGAAATGAATTTTCTCCTTTTCCTGCTGAGGCATATGCTGGATGGAGGAGCCTATAGAATGTTCAGTGAGAGGATGTCAGCTGTTCCTCACCACTCTCTTTCATCTCATGCTTGCACCAAAGGGAAAAGCTTTTCTCATTTATTGCTTTTTATCCCCTTCACAAGTAAATAATGTCATTCACACCTCTTCCTCTCCCTGCTTCAACACTTTCTGTGCACCCCACTACTTCCTCTCAAACTCAAGCCCTTTTTTAAAAAATTATTTTTGATATATGTGTGTATGTGCGTATATGTATACATATATTTATAGAAACTTCCTGAGTTCATTTAGTGTTGTACATATTTTTAATGATGATCATTTGGGACTAGATAAGCTACTAAGGACTTTTCTGTGTAGAAATCCTCTCTCTGCCCAGTCTTCATTCTAAGAACTGGAGAACCAGCCTGTCTGTAAGCCAGTGCAAATGTCCCTTGCTTTTTCACCACTGAGCTTTTATGCTAATTCCTGATTCAACCTACAGGGGTCACTGAAACTTTTCTGGATGTATGTGTGTCAGGGTGGGGTGGAGGGGGATATGTATGGAAGTGTTGCCCAAAATTGGCTTGTGTGAAGTCTTGCATCTGCCACAATTAAGAAATTATTGAATGCTGTCTCCTTGGAGATGCCCACTTTTCTGTACATCTTAGGCAAATTGGTTTTCCTCTAATGTCAGTTTTATTATTGATTCAAAACTTGTGATTTATGGTTGTGAGCCTAGCCTTCAACGGCTGAGGCAAAACAAAACAAAACAAAACAAAAAACAAACAAACAAAAAACCCAAAAAACCAAAATTTGTGATTTTATGATTTATTGAATTTTTATGATCATACACTTGAAAATTATACTCTTTGTAGCTTTTCTTTGATCTTTACAGTAACATTTTGAATTCTTCTATTTCATGGCAAATTTACAAATGAAGACTTGAAAGTTTGAAGTGACAAGACAAAATAAAGCAAAACCAAGTGTCTGGTCTTGGTCTTTTTTTTTTTTTTTTTTTTTTTTCCGCTAATTCTAGACAGAGGACAAGGAATTTTTAACATGCTTTCCATGTCAATCTTTAACAATAATATCAGGGGTTGTTGATCTAATATTTTATGTTATAGCGTCTCTTGTATCTATGTTGTTTACAGAATAGTTAACCATAAGTTTCACTGTATGTGAAAAGGTTATTTACAACAAGGATTTGGTAATCTTTCAATGAGCTTTTCAGCCACACTGTGGATCTGTCTGGAAATTGTTTCATTTTATATTCATATAAATATTTACCTATGCTCTGCAAACTTAGACAATTCCTTTGCTTTGCACACTATTTCGTCTACACACACTTTGCATCTCTCTCTCTCTCTCTGTCTCTCTCTGTCTCTCTCTCTCTCTCTCTCTCTTTTCTCTCTTTCTCTCTCAGTTATGTCAATTATGAAATTTACTATATCTTTTCAGTTTCTCAGTATACATCGACTCAGGTTAAAGAAGCACAGAGGTCCTGCAGTAAATTCTACAAAGATGCCTATAATGTTTATCTCCCAATGAATTTATCTTTCTCTGAATGATTTTCTCTTTACTATCAATCTTCTGGTAGCTGTTTCCTGTCTTTGTCTTTTCTCTGATTTTTATTCCACCATAATGAATCAGAACATACCTTAGTAGACAGTAAATTTTCTAGCTAAAAATGTTTGCTGGAAAAAAAGTAGTCTTTGAGCAGGTGTATGGGCTCTTCCTTGATTGTCCCAGATACTATTAAAAAAATACCATTAAGGCAGCTCCTAAATAGACTCAACTAAGTTTATGCTTCCAAAGCATCATGATAAAAGAAATACAGGTAGGCTATGAGATTCCACCAACCTGTGAACCACCCTCAGTATTTATTAACATAAAAATAGCATGGCAAAAAGCTCTGGAAATCTTGCCACAACTTTTCTGATGTGTTTATAACCAGCCTCTCTCAACTATTCACCAACCTGTTTCTCTTCTAGTGATGAATTCAGGGTTATGTATGCCATTGAGATTTTTTTCAGATACTGACTTTATTCATCAGAATTTGGAAAACTAGTTGCAGGCAATGTCTTCATTGGGCACACTGCTTTTTAAAATAAAAACAGTGACTATTTGCTACATTGTCTATTCATATGATACCTAGAAAAGTTACTCTACCTCTCCGTTCTTCTGTTTATTTATCTATGAGATGGAGTCACTTCCTCAAGACCCAGCTATTCCACTCCTTGGAATAAACCCGGAAGTTGCTCCAACACACAACAAGAAAATTTGCTCAACCATGTTCATAGCAGCCTTATTCATAATAGCCAGAACATGGAAACAGCCTAAGTGTCCACCAGTAGAAGAGTGGATAAAGAAACTGTGGTACATATACACTATGGAATACTACTCAGCTATTAAAAACAAGGAATTCCCGAAATTTGTGGATAAATGGATTGAGCTAGAAATGATCATAATGAGTGAGTTAACCCAGAAGCAGAAAGAATCAAATGGTATATACTCACTAATATCTGCATACTAGCCCAAGGGACATGTCCCACGAAAGCCTTCACTTACCAGAAAACTGGGACAGAGGGGAGGACATCCTATTGGGACTCTAAATGAGAGAAGTATGGGAGAATAGCAAAGTAGAAGGATCCAGAGGGTCCTAGAAACCTACAAGTAGAACATTATGATAGGCAGATTTGGGCCCAGGGGTCCCACTCAAACTAAGGCACCAGCCAAGAACAATACAGGTGGTAAACTTTAAGCCCCTACCCAGATCTAGCCAATGGTCAGAACATTCTCCATAGTTGAGTGGAGAGTGGGATATGACTTTCTCACGTACTCTGGTGCCTCACATTTGACCATGTCCCCTGGAGGGGGAGACCTGGTGCCACTCAGAGGAAGGACAGCAGGTTGCCAAGAAGAGACTTGATACCCTATGAGCATATACAGGGGGAGGTAATCCCCCTCAGGAACAGTCATAGGGGAGGGGAAGAATGGGAAAGTGGCGGGGGGCAGGGAGGGAAGAATGGGAGGATACAAGGGATGGGATAAACATTGAGATGTAACAAGAATAAATTAATAAAAAATTAAAAAAAAATATCAGTCTAAAAAGGCCAGCTAAATTAGTCAGGATATGCAAAACTTTAAGAACAGTGTTCAGCATACAGCATGCTATAAAAAGTAAATTGGCATTGGTAGCTTGAAAGGAAAAATCAGTCTAGAGACAAAATAGCTATCAGTGACCCCAATATCCATGAGGTGTTACCTAAATAGAGCTTTTATAAAATTTGGAAGAACTCAAGTTTCCTACCACAACTTTATGATAATGGTTATCTGTTTTCAAGAACGATGAAGTTACTATAAATCATTAATAGAAAGCAGCTGAAAGCTGAGAAATATTTATCGATATTTTTGTCATTTTCCATTATCTGGAAACTAGCAGTTATGTTTACAATGACCCAGTTCACCTCCCTTCTACAATTTAAATGAGTTGACTTGAAAGCCATTTCACATGTACAATTTCATCATTTTATATTCACAATATGTCATTTTCTCTGAGATGTCCTCATTCCTACTGGAAGTCAGAATATCCCCAGATAAGTTTCAGAGACACTTGACAATTAATTCTGCAAAAGGGCTGAGGAGGCCATTGGGCTTAGAGCACAGCTTGAGCTTGAGTCTTGGTCACAATCTAAATTCACATACCCAGGCTTATTTATACATTTGGAATAATAAGGAAATCCATGAAAGAAACAGAAAAGTGTCAGCAGACAGAAAACTTTGAAGAACCCTTTGAGAATCTACCATGGTGTATGGTAATGTGCTAAAACAGTCCCAAGTGTCATCAAGAAAATCTGAATCTGATAAGAATCATGGCATAGCAGATTGTACTCTGTGGATTTTTAGCATATTTCTGGTTAAAGGTTAATTTACATTAGTAACTATTTGTAACAAAGAAATGTCCAGGGTAATTTTCCATCTAGTTGATTTTTGATAAATGATGTATTTTTTATAGTCATCATACGACATTAATTAGTTTAGATACAGTTACAGTGATCATAATAATTGCTTTTGGTTACGTGAAAAGCAATTTAGTGAGTAGTAGTTTTGTTATATTTTTCCTTTATTATTGAAATTATAAAATTACATCATTTCTCCCTTCTCTTTCCTTCCTTTAAGCCTTGCCATACACCCTCTCCTGCTCTTTTTCAAAGTGATGTCCTCTTTTTTCTTTAATTGAGGTTAGTCCCCCAATCTGTATAATATTACTCATATGGGACTACAGCATAGACACCACCTTAAAAGTGCTCCTTTCTGGCAAATAAAAATGGATGAATTTTTCTGCTTCTGAGTTAACTCACTCATACAATCATTTCTAGTTCCATCCATTTGTCCACAAATTTCTGGATTTCCTTGTTTTTTTATAGCTGAGTAGTATTCCATAGTGTAAATGTACTACAGTTTCTTTATCCATTCTACAACTGAGGGACACTGAGGAACTCAGAATCAGAAAGATTCACATGGTATATACTCACTTATAATTGGGCACTAGCCCAAAAGGCATGTCCCATGAAAGTCTTCACTTACCAGGAGATTGAGATAGATGTGAGAACTTCCTACTGGGGTTCTAGGTAAGAGAAATATAGGAGATGGGGAAATAGAAAGATCCAGAGGATCTTAGAAACCTTCAAGAAGAACATCGTAATGGGTGGATCAGGGCCCTGGGGGGTCTGCTCAAACTATTGCACTAACCAAGGACAATACATGTAGTAAACATTGAACCCCTACTCTGATCTAGCCAATGGACAGGACATTCTCCACAGTTATGTGGAGAGCAGGGACTAACTGTGACATGAATTCTGTTGCTCCATATTTGACCACATCCCCTTGTTAGGGAGGCCTGGTGGCACTCAGAGAAAGAATAAACAGGCTGCCAAGGTGAGACTTGATAGCCTATGACCATATAGTGGGGGAAGAGGCCCCCGTCGGTCATAGACCTAGGGAAGGGGAATAGGGTGAAAGTGGGATGGAGGGAGGAATGGGAGGGTACAAGTGATGGGATAACAATTGAGTTGTAATCTGAATAAATTAATTAAATAATTTTTTCAAAAATGGATGAATTTATAAGTGCCAGAATACTACAATTTTGTGTAGAAATTATAGTAATTTCTTAAAGAGTTAGTAGTCTATGACCCACCTATGACCTGGCAAGATTACCTCCAATGATGGAAGAAACTGAACAGATCTGCTTTGAAGTTTACCTTTTGGGGTGCTCAGTCTGAGGTATCTGGGCAGTGCTGAGCAACTTTGGATGTCCAGGCTGTTCTGCAGATCAAGGCGAAGTTGTATATGAAAGTTCATTGGGAATTTTAAACCCTGAGCTATTGTTATGTTTTGTACAAGCTCTGGAGGATCACAAATATTTTTTAGCCTCATAGTGATACAACAGTATTTACTGAAGAATGGTTAACATGGTTGTACTTTGAACTAGTCTTTAAAATGTGAAGTGACAAATATAAGGCTGCTCGCAATAGGTTGTGAGTAAACTAATGAGAAAGGGAACACGAAAAAGTTGGTTAAACAGCATAAAGCTAGATCACTTCAGTGATCCTGAAATCCCTTTTAGCAATGTCAATCCTTATTTATTATATTTAAATAGGACTCAGTGACTGATCAAACTCCCAGAGTCTAATGAGACCAATGTTCTGCCATCTGTGCAGAAAGTTTTACATGATCTTATATGCAAAATTCAAAGCCCCAAACCATGCAGGATGGGAGGAAGAGGTACATGCTAGGTGAGACTGGGTTTTGGTTGCAGATTGACATAGAGGAGCTATGACATCTCAAAGAAAGCAAGGATGTAGAGGACACTTACCATGAAGGGAATCTATGGGACGCAGCCTGGAGGATGGGGAAATATGGTAAATAAAGGCTCAGACACCTGGAATATAGTGCTATAAGGAAATATTTTCCTGGTATTTGTCTGGCCTGGGGGCCTGCAGCTCATGGCACTGAGATACTGTGGAAGATATATTGAGGTATTGTAGTAGATTGCAACTTGGCATGCTGCCTGCATAAAGAACAGGTACAGTGAGGTTTAAAGCTTCCTGATTTTTGGATAACTCTGTTTCTTTACATTTCTAAGCCTTTTGTTCTTTTATTCTTGTTTGTTTGATATGCCTGTTTGTTTTCTAAAGGAGGGAGAAAGAAGACATGGGGCTGGACGAACACAGAGCTGGGAAGGATCTGAAAGCACATGAGGAGGGGAAGCTGTGATCAAAATATATTATACGAACAAAATTTTCAATAACAATGAATTAAGCTGAAGCTTTGATTATACATTTATATGTCATTATTTAGCAAAGCAATGGAACAGGATGAATTCTCCACATGAGGGAGGGGGACTGCCTCTGAACCTCTGACATGCACTCTGGGGCCCACAATTTGATCACTGCCCCTTGTCAGGACTACCTTATGGGGACACAGAGGAAAAGCATGCAGGCTATTCTGGTAAGACCTGATTGTGGCCAGACAGTTGGTGAGGAGGGCCCCCCTGTCAGAGGTCTAGGGGAGGGAAATAGGGCAGAAGGAGAAGGGAGGTGGGAATGGGAAGATAAAAATGAGGGGATAACAATTGGGATGTAATGTGAATAAATTATAATAAATAAAATAATATATAAAAATAATTCTTGAGACTTGATACCCTATGAGCATATAAAGGGGGAGGAAGTCCCCTTCAGTCACAGTCATAGGGGAGGGGAGTAAGGGAAAAATGGGAGGGAGGGAGGAGTCTTAGCGTCTCCTCCACTACTCTACACCCGCTCATACTCACACCCAGATATTTCGTCTCCGCCCCTCTCGAGCCCATCTCGCCCGCGAGCTCTCCATCTCTGACCTCTCTATCTCTCCCATTCGCTCTTGTGAGATCTCTCCATCTCTCTACTTTCTATACCTTTCTTCCCATCTCTCTAATATCGGCGCGCCTCTTACCCCGCGCCCGCTCTCGTTCGCGCTCCATGGAGAGATAGAGATAAATATAGAGAGAGAGAGAGAAAGCTAGAATATAGTTCGCAGAGAAGGTCGAGCAAGAAGTTAGATAGGCGAAGCTGGCGCGCGGAGGAGAGATACATAGAGAGTTATTGCGAGAATAGAGAATATCTATGAGCTAGAGAGAACCTAGAGTCTGTAGAGAGAGTGTGGTTTGCGATCTCATCCTCGCTAGAGAAGCGCTATATAATCTCGATCCTATATCTCTGTCTCTATCTTCCTCGCCGCTCGCTCTCTCGCGAGCTCTATCTAGCCTCTGCCCCCTCCCCCTCTTGCCTTTGCCGTCGTCCCCTTCATCAATACTCACCCTCTCTGCTCTTTCCCCTTTACACTCATTGAATTTGAGACCGAACGCCACATACCCGTTGTTTATCTCATCGTTTTATTGGGTGTGTAGTGTATGATGTGTGCTCCCTTTTTTTAATGTTGCTGCTGCAAGATTATTTATTCCCTGTGTTTTTATAGGTGTGGTTTAACTTCCATAAGTTGGAATTTTTTTCTAGCAACTTTGTAGGGCTAGACTTATGTATAATTAAATTTGACTTTATAATTGAATATCTTATCTTCTCCATCTATGGTAAATGAACGTTTTACTGGATATAGTAGCATTGGCTGGCACCTGTGGTCTCTTAAAGTCTGCAAGAAATCTGTCCAGGCCCTTCTGGCTTTTAGAGTCTCTGTTTTGAAGTTGGGTGTAAATCTAATAGGTTTTTTTTAGTACGTCACTTGGCATTTTCCCTTGCAGTTTTTAATATTATCTCTTCTGTACATTTAATATTTTTATTATTATGTTTCAAGGAAACCTTCTTCTCTGTCTATTCTACTTGGTGTTCTGTATGCTTCTTGTACATTTCTGGCAATCTCCTTCTTTAGATTAAGATTTTTTTTTCTATGATTTTGTTGAAAACACTTTCTGGGCTTTTAAGCTGGGTTTCTTCTTTTTTTCTGTTCATATTTCTTTTTAGATTTAGTCTTTCCATGGTGTTCCTGATTCTTGGATGTTTTATGTCTGGACTTTCTTCTCTTTAACATTCTCTTTGACTGATATATTTCTATTATTCTCTCTTTAACACCTGACATTTTCTCTTCCATCTTTTGTATTCTGTTCACGAAGCTTGAGTCTAGTTCCTGTTCCAAATCCTACTTTTTTTGTTTCCAAAATTTCCCTCTGTTTGTATTTTCTTTACTGGTTCTTTATTGGTTCTTCATCCATATTTCAGGTTTTGAACAGTTTCATTCATTTCCTTACACTGTGCTTTCCTGGGTTTGCTTGAGAGATTTATTCATTTCTTCTTTAAGGGCCTCTATCATCTTGTAGGTGGTTATTAAGGTCTTTTCCTTATGCTTCTGCTATTTTGTAATATCCAAGCCCAGCTGTGTAGGATAGCTGGGCTCTAGTGGAACCATATTGCCCTGGCTATTACTGATTGTACTTGGGTACTGTGGTCTGGGCATCTGTGATTGGGTTGGTTATAGGTGCTGATTTCTGAATTTGTCTTCACTGGGTGAGATTTTGTTACTTTCTGTTTCCTGCCTGGATTTCCCGAGAGCATAATGCCTATTTTCCTTGCCCTGCCTACCTGTTGTTTTCCCAGTGAAAACTTGCTAGTATTGAAGACTGAAATACTGGTATGAAAAAGGAAATGGAAAAATGGGAGAATATCTTTGTGACCTGTTGGGGACAGGATCAGAGAAGAAAGGGAGGGGCAGCAGATTTTCTGTTACAGAGCTGGGGTGAGAGTAGGGTATGGGATCTTGGAAAAAGGGAGAGTTGTGGGCCTGCCTTCTGCCTACTTGTTGCCCTAACTGAAGCGGCCCTTGAGTTAGCCCTGGATATCTACTGGAGTTGAGGGGCTCGTAAAAAGCAACAAGTCAGGGGAGGGAGAGGGGGGAGAAGGAGACAATCTGTGAAATCCACAGGAGATGGGAGCATGGGCAGAGGGGACTCTCAGATGTGCTGCTGCGGAGCTGGGCTTGAGGGTGGGACTGGATTTGGAAGGTCTTCAGTAGGCTCATCTGTTTTCCGCACCCTTCTCAGCTGGTGTTGTCTTGGTGAATGTCTGTGGGTGTGAGAGGTTGGAATACTAGAATGCGCTGTGCCAAGGAAAGCTGGAGAATAAGAGTTTTGTGCTCTGTTGGAAACGGGACTAGAGGAGGGACTAGAAACTGCAGCAGGTTTCCTGCCACAGAGCTGAACATGGTGGGGGTATTGGATTTGGGGGGGGGGGGAATAAAGAGTTAAAAGTGAGAATACCCTGTGACTTCAAACATTAGATTTATTTGTGTATGTCATAACAAAATGGTGTGGTCAGTATTGTAGCACGCTGTGGCTAGTAATTTAAGCAGTATTCATAGGCTTCACGAGAGAAAGGTTTGTTTTGTGTTTCCCTGGGAGTAACTTTTTCATTCTGCTCTTGAGGCAGCTTCAAGCGTATTCCCAATCCAAGACATTCATCTCAATTATTTGAATCGGCTCCCTGCAGATAGCCCGTAATATGGAATATCATTCACTTACGAGATAGTTGCCACAGACATCGGCCAGTGCTCAACCTGGCAGCGAAGCTATGTGAGAATCATTTCAAATTATCTCCAGGTATTTAGAAGTGCTCTACTTATCTGGGCGCTAAAGCCATCTGGCATGTCACTGGTAAATCTTTTGGGGCTGCAGGAGTAAATCAGATAAACTGCTGCATTAGGAGGGAGTGCAAACGGAACACGCTCCCTAGGGAGTGCAAACGGAACAAGCTCCCTAGGTTCCCCTTTCATTTACTCATTAAGTTCTGCGATTTATTGGTCCTCCATTATTATAGTGATGTTGATGATCCCTGATGCATTTCTTTGTGCAAGCATAAAAATATAATAATAAGCAAGTTCTTAGGATGCTTGGGAACTACCACTTTTGCCTATTATCAGGGTGATAACACAGATAGTTATGTTTTAAGTTATGAAAGAATGCTCTCTGAATGAAAAAAAAGTAGCTTAATTATGTGTATGAATAAATAAACATTATCATTTTGGTCATCCATGCAAAATACATCGAGCCCCTACATTACAGGTCTATCTATGAGTAATCCCGCCTGATCTGAGTAGGAGTGCTGGTTTCCACTAAGTCAGCTACTTGTCAAAACTGAGTCTGGACAGCATCTCTTCATAACTGGTACCTTCTGACTCCCAACTTCTACCCAGTATTCTACTGAGAACAACTTGGTGCTCACAGAGCAACAATTTCCCACTGTGTCTCCTCTTACTGTGTAACAGGACTGACAGTACATATGAGGCTACACTCACTTCACACTTTAGGAAACATTGTCAATGAGGAATAAGCTGGAAATTGCTTTCCATAATGAATTTGTTATTGAAACAAAAATGGAGGAAATTATATTCAATAGCTCAGTTATGGTTTTCTCATCCCTATACCAGAATTATTAATTATTTCATTTCCTTCACTTTAGGTAACAGACATTTAAACTTTATTTTTTTTTTTTTTTTTTTTTTTTTTTTATGTAATTTATTCTTGTTTAATCTCAATGTTTTATCCCATCCCTTGTATCCTCCATTCCTCCCCCCCCCCATTTTCCCATTATTCCCTCCCCTATGACTGTTCCTGAGGGGGATACGTCCCCTATATATCTCATAGGGTATCAAGTCTCTTCTTGGCTACTTGCTGTCCTTCCTCTGAGTGCCACCAGGTCTCCCCCTCCAGGTGACATGGTCAAATGTGAGGCACCAGAGTATGTGAGAAAGTCGTATCACACTCTCCACTCAACTGTGAGAATATTCTGACCATTGGCTAGATCTGGGAAGGGTTTAAAGTTTACCTCCTGTATTGTCCTTGGCTGGTGCCTTAGTTTGAGCGGGACCCCTGGGCCCAAATCTGCCTATCATATTGTTCTACTTGTAGATTTCTAGGACCCTCTGGATCCTTTTATTTTGCTGTTCTCCCATGCGTCTCTCATTTAGAGTCCCAATAAACTTTAAATTTTTTTTTTTTTTTTTTTTTTTTTTTTTTTTTTTTGTAGACCAGGCTGGCCTCGAACTCACAGCGATCCGCCTGCCTCTGCCTCCCAAGTGCTGGGATTAAAGGCGTGCGCCACCACGCCCGGCTCAGACATTTAAACTTTATGTTTTATACGGCAGGGGGTTTCATCATAACATTTTTATAGGATTTCCTCATATTCACACTCCTTCCCCCATACCCTCCTTGTTGGTCCTTGCAGATACAGTTTTGTTTGGGTATGAGTCTGATTATGAATCCCATTATGTCTTCAAACCTGTGGTCCTCCCAGAGCTGCCTCCAGAGCACTGGGATTGTGTGTTTGCAGTAGCATCATTTTAAACCACATGACACATATGAAATTATCTATGAATAGCCATTATTGTAAAGCCAGTTTTGCATAGTCTTTCTAAACACTCACTTTGTTTATTAAATTCTTTAAGCAAAACGTGTCTCATGCACTTCTGTATGGCCAATAACTGAAATAGAATAATTCACCTAGATAACACTTAATAAACATGTAATAAGTATATTATAATAAAAAGTTATTAACTTTCTATTAGAGACTGATGGCTTGGTTGCAAAAGAATTATTTAGAATTTAGTGTAGATATTTAAAACTATGTTCATAATGATGCAGATGAGTTCACAGCAATAAAATATAATCTCAAGAGTCAAGACGTAGAGTATGATTTGTTCTTCACATTTGCCTCCCAAGTCTCTGGAGTACAACTGTACAGACATAACTTATGGGACTCAGTGAATGTTGGCAAGATTCCATGTAGTCCTAAGAAGCTAGGCTACAATGTGACTTCTCTGTCTCTTGGGCGACAAAATAGTGTTTATTGTTCAGAAAGGTTTTTGAAATCAGCTAGTTTCGAAGTTTCCTTTAGGTTCTCATATACTCTCTACTTCTAGATAATTGACACCAGCATACAATCACACAGGATGAATACATTCTGGTGTTCTACAGCACAGTCCAGAGGCCAAAGTATACAACAAATTTTAAAGAACTAGAAAAAAGGAGTTTGATGGTTTTCAAGCCAAAGAAATTACAAATTTTGAAATGTACTATAAAAAGTTTTATAAGAATATATTAATATTCATAATTAACACTTGCTATATATGTGGATCTTATAGAAATTAGTCTACAGGAATAAACCTCTGATATGGTATAAGCAGACTTATTATTTACACTGGCATATGTTAAATGGATAATATATTTCTAAGTCAAACATCTGACTTTTATATTCACAACAAAATGTGCAATCCAGGAAGGGGCCATGTACACTGAAAGATAAGAAAAGAAGGAGGAGATAAGTTTAAAAAAAATCACTGAAGCATAGAAAGAATAAATAATTGATAAAACATAAGAAAGACAAAACCATGAATTGAACACGCAACTCATGACGTCCGGAAGGGCCCGGGTGCTGATTCTTGTCGGTAGAGGGTAGCATAAGTACTACGTAGCAGCAAGAGAGCTCAGAAAGCAAGGAGAGGGAGGGCTGAATAATTGGACCCAACAAATATAATCGCCATTAGAGATGACAATACTTATAATACTTTAAACAAGCACATATATAGAGCCCAAAGTATGACTAACAGGTTTATATTTTAAAAAAGAACTAGAAGAGAGGAGTTTGATGGTTTTTTGAGCCAGAGAAATTATAAATACTTGAGAAAGAAATAATAATTGCCTAGATTTGATCATTTTACATTACACACACACACACACACACACACATATATGTATATATGTATATATATGTATATATATATATATAATATATCAATATCAAAATAGAAAATAAAAAGACACAGTGACGAACCCCAATGTGGTGGCTTTCTTCTCTAATCTCACCATTTGGGAGTTTGAAGAAGGAAAATTATGATTTTCTAGTCAGTCTTGACTACATAGCAAGACACTGTCTCAAAACATAATTGAACAATATAAATATTCTATTTTATAACAACACATAATTAAGTTGTACATGCATATGAAAATGTGCTCTACCAGATTCTGAAGCATATTTATAAAGTACTCTATTCAGGGCAATGCAATGATATGATCCAGAGAATACCAAAGGAGCACAATATTTGTGTGTATATATAAGAATATCTGTCTACACCCACATGAAAATTTAGTGTGTGCTAGAGAAAGCTATACAGATCAGCAGAAAAAAAGACACTGTTGAATATATATTTTGGAAATTGGCTATAAACATAGAATAAAATAAAATTCTAATTCATTCACTTTACTCACAGTAAGTTCTAGACATATATGCAATCAAATTAAAGCATTCAAATTTTAAGAAAAGGTAGGCAAGTACATATATTATCAGGAGCAAAAAGATTTAGTTTTTGATAGAGGACAAAAAGCAAGACAAAAATTCCTAAATTTGGGCATATTAAAATGAAACTTTTCACTTTATCCTGAGACCCATGAGTAAGATGAAAACACAAAATTCAGCCCAACTGATTATTGTCATTGTATATAAACTCTACAGCTATTTTGTACATTTATATGTATACACAATCTATATGTATATATGTATATGGAGAGATACAGAAATAGAAGACAAGATATATTATAAAAGGTCATTTGAATAAAAACTAATGCCAATAAGCATCTAAAAATAAATTCACCACAACTAGTAATCAGAGACATGGAAAATAAAATAATGAGATTCCATTAAATATCCATTATGTAGGTAGAAATTATAAAGTCAGCCTGATTAGAAAATTGTGACATATTCAAAACTGACAGTATCGATGAGATAGGTTCACATGAATTAGAGGCACCGCATGATGAAAATGGATAAGTATCAGGAATTATTGTTGGGAAAACGATACTTATAAGCCACATAAGCAACTTAATATAATTTGCATTGTATTTGAAACATTTCAAAGGAATATATGCCTGTACTTTATATTATAAGCCTATGAGGTAATATAACAAAACTATAAAAATGAAAATACCTAACCTGACAAGATCTCTGGTGCCTGGAATTTGATCATTCACTTCACTCCCTGCTGGGCAAAGAAGAGGCTCATGTGGGGAACACAAGGAAAGGATGCGACTGTTCAGTAGATGAAGACATGGTTGGGCTGTGGTCAGACAGTAGGGGGAGGAGGACCCATCAGTCAACAGGCGGTATAGGGGAGGGGAACAGATCAGAGGGGTAAGGAGGGTGTTAACAGGAAGATAAAGATGAGGGGACTAGTAATCCAGATCCGATGTACTGTTAGAATAAATCTAACTTATACAAACTTTATGAAAGAAATTTAGAATGATTGGTGGGTATGAAGACGGCAGTTTTATAATATTATGTTACTGTAAGTTTCACAGCTGAATTTTGAAAGTTATTAATATTTGTCAAAACTAATAAGTTCTCTTTGTCCTTTATCCAATCATCTCTGACAGTAAAAATAGTTAACAATTGGCTGGAAGGATAGTTCCGGAGGTACGGTACGAATCCCGCACGCAAAACTTACAAACAGAGAAACGACTCCAACCT